>NW_026861578.1:0-105491 GCF_026571515.1 Ruditapes philippinarum
GTTTTAGGTACCCCCTATTACATATAATCTGGGGTTTTTAAAAGAAACATAATGTTTTTTTTTAAAATTAATGAGATAAAATAAATTTTTCTTTAAAATTTTTTTGTTTTAACTTATAAAATGGTATTTTTCCCAAAAGAAAAAATTTTTAAAAAATTGGGAAATTTTAATTGTAATTTTTTAAAAAAGGTTTCCCATCAAGGGATTTTATTTCTTCCCAATATTGTGTACTTTTAAACCCATTTTTTAAAAATTTTTTTTATTTTTGCTTTATTTTGTTTTGTTTGGTTATCAGCTAAGTTAAGAAAAAGAACATTTGCCACCAATATAAGCAGACGAACGTTTAGACCGTCATGTATCTGCCCTTTTTTACATTTGGCAACCACACAAACCTTTACCTTTTGTGGTTCCCCAATTTGTCTTTGGTTTTTTCCAAGAGGGTAAGAAGGAATTGTTCGATATTTTGCGCTGTGTAGCATTTTTTATATTATTTTAAATGAGATTTGGGAACCGGCAAAAAGCTGTGATTTATATTTTTTTTACACCATTTTATCAAGTTTATTCAAATGGGTTGTATCAATGTTTTCTTTCAGTGGATAATTCAATATTGAAGGTTCAATGGCATTGTAATAAACGTACTTTTAGTGAATGTGAGACAGAAATTACCATCTACCTATATAATTTATATGGAATTTTAACGATCGTTACTTTATAACCCTATTGTTTCTTTCAGATGCGCTTTCAATCCTATTATTTCTTTCAGTGAGCTTCAATTATGTGTATACATATGTACCTTTTATATCGGTATATATTTTAACATATCGTATTATTAATAACGAATACTGTTTATTACAAATTGGGGATATATTGTAACATACGGTGCATTGTCAAAATCAAATATTATTTATTACAAATTGGTATATATTTTAACATATCGTGTATTGTTTATATCAAATACTGTTTATTACAAATTGGGGATATATTTTAATACATCGTGTATTGTTTATATCAAACACTGTTTATTACAAATTGAGGATATATTTTAACCAGAAACTTATAGAACAGAAATACAAATACAGCCGTGTGTTTTAACCTATCGTGAATCGTTTGTATCAAATATTGTTTATTATTCGTATTCTCGCCTAAAATAATATCTCCATTATTTATTAGGAATTGAAAACTTATCCAGGTCATTTTTAAATTCGACTGGATTTTATAAACAATAAACGTAGTCATTAACCATTTCAGATTCTTTGGATGGTGTATCCAAATTTCCTTTTATCCAGCTTAACAAAGTAAATATTTTTATTTATATGCCCTTATTATCTCAATTGTTAACTTATTTGTTATTCACATTCGAATAAAGAATTCAATGTTTTAAAATTAATGACATTCGTGTGAAGCATAATTTAAAATTATAAAATTAATCTATTAAGGACAGAGTGTTGTGCTAAAGCGGCATGGCGCAAAGCCATGACCAAAAACGGTCCAAATCGGAAAATTTTTGAAGTCCATGTCACGTGCTTATAAATTTCCCATCGATAAGGAGTATTTTATGAATGAGTGAGATTTAGATAATGAAATACCAGGTGCGCGGTGAAAAAGTCGTATTTAAGCGGAATACAGAACGTATTAAAGCAGTTGTTGTCGTCAGTGCTATAATATAGACAAAACTTATAAAAGATTTATATTTTCAGATATTAGAAAATAATATCAAAAGCTGTTAAAATAATATATTGTAGTATACACATAAAAACTTGTATAGACTCAATTTTAATTAGCTTTATCATACCGACGTTTATTTTAAATTGTTTGAAATAATCTTATCAAACAGATTTTATTCGATTAAAAAATATGCTTGTTTCTGAGAATGATAATAAAATGATATATGTTTTATTATTTACCCTTGGGAATAATTTACTGCGAAGTAAGGTAGAAGCTTGCGCCGTGACCGCTCTATATGTTCTGGGGTAAGTAAGTTTTAATGTTATTAAATACTTATAATTTCTTATTCCTGTTGCGAGAATATGATAATTATTTTCATATATTTAATTTTGCAGGTGAAAAGAACTTTTTTATTGCTATTTTTATAAAGGTATTTTTATATGATGTTTTTAACTGTGGTATTCATTTTGCAAAGTATTAGATATGCCTGTTTAGCGCATTGAGCTACTACGTGTTTTTATGATATAGTTTGGTTATAAAACCATGGTATTCACTGATATTTACAGGCACATTATGCTTCAGAAACGAAGAAATGTTTCCTTCTTTAGAAAAGGCAAACAAGAGTTTTATAATGTTTTTAGAATGTGTTATTAAGTATTAAGCATATTAAGCAAAAGATGGTTCATGTTACTTGCAAATAAGTCACTTTTTAGAAACAATAACACGACACCAAATATAAAAAGCTTTGAGAACTAAACATAGGTTAAACATAAAAGCATTTTTGGGACATTATGAGTCTTAAGGTAAACTTTTCTCAGCTAAAAAAGTAAAGAAGTATTAGCCATTTTAAATTTTTGTCTTGATGCGTTCTTATCGGAATTGACACAAACAAATTATGGTTTAGTGGATATTGAAATGAAAACAAAAAATTCGAATCAAATTTGCAAAAATTATAAAACAACAACAACAACAACAATAATAATAATAATGATAGTAATAATAATAATTATATAATAATAATAATAATAATAATAATATCAAAAATAATAATTATAGTAATAATGACAATAAATCAACAACAAAAATCTGTTTCAAGTTTCAGAAAGTAAATATAGAAAATAAATATATTTAACAAATTTTAATCTTAAATGTGTCAAAATATATAGCGAAATTTTTGATGTAACTGAAAAAAGATGAATTTGTTATATAAATGAGTGCCATAAGATATAAGTCATTGTTAATTACATTTGGTAAGAAGGGAAATTGAAAAAAAATCAAATGTTACTTTTTCGCACCATTTAAATCATAAAAGATTGTAACGATAATTGTAATGTTTTTGTTTTTCTTTTGTTTTTTTTTTTTTCAACGGTTATTCTATGAACATTTGAAAACGGTTCTTATGAGTAAAATTTTTGCCAAATGCACATTGGTCAAATATCGTGTGTGTGTGTGTGTTTTTTTTGGACAACAGTCTAAAAGAAACAGGTAGATATTGAGTTTTGTTTTAATCCTGTAATCATAACTGCGATATATGTTGCCAAACTTTTATGAAAGGGATTTATCTCACTACAGTACAGTGTTGGGGCAGTATACTTGTTTAGATGAAAAAGTGGAGGGGTCCATTAACAATCAATTTTCCAGCCAAAAAATGTAATCATTGTATTCTTAATATCAATGATTGTTAATGCAGTTCATTCCTATCAAGTGAAAAAAATTATGTTTTGGAAAATATAAAGTTTAAAACAGTCAGCAATTTATAACAGACATTTTTCTTAAAGTAAAAAGGATATAAAAAAGTTACTATGTAATCATTTGTCTCTGCGTGTCCAACATGTATTATCTATGTAATAAATCAATTGATTGTATCCTCACATTTACAAACACCTGAACTCGACTAATTTTTTTTACCTTGACATTTTACAAATCAGAGTGTAAACCATATCTCTAACTCCTCCATAATATAATGCATTATTGAAATTTGTTAGACTGGTTAGACGACAGATTAAGTAAATTTTATTTAGTTAGTACACATTTACCAAAGTTAGACTTAGCAGAAATTTGAAAAATACTACAATGTGATTGGACAAAAAATAATGTTGATCATTAAAAGTTCATACTTTTCTCAAACTAAATCAGTCTGAATTTTGTTTGTCTACAGCTTTTTAGTCTTACCGCTTTAAAACCAATAAATTTCATGTTAGTTTTTTTTTTGTTATTCATCATTTATTCTATCAAACGTTTGAAGGTCAAACTAATCATTCATTAAAAAGATCAAATATCATAGCATAGTTCTTTTATTATCTAAAGTGTTTGCCGGGCGTAATTTTATCTAGAAGGAAATTAATTAAAAACGTGCACGCAAATCTTAGCACATAATTTGATTACTTTTATAAATGGGAATACAACTAAAGTAGTTTAAAATTGAATATCTAATCGTTTGAAAATAGCGTTAAATTACATAGCTAATTATTTAAGAAGGAGTGTTTTCAACGAACAAAATGATTAAAACGCAAATGAAGGAAAATTAAAAGGTGTCGCATGTGTCATGAATTTATCATTTAAATTACAATAGCTTACATTTTGTTTGAGTTTTTTTGTAGCTTAAGCAAAACCACATGCATTATTGTATTAATTTTGGTTTAGTTTAAGATACAGATACTTTTATACTTTTACGAAACCACTTTTAAAAACTAGTCTAACTATTAAAATGAAAAAGAGGATGACAGAATAAACTTATTGAGTTTTCAAAACGAATGTTAAGTAATTCACAATTTACGAAAGGTCTGAGTTATTAAGAAAAGTATATGTGAATTTTGATATTTGAAAAAAGCAATGTTAATGCTTTGTTCATTTTATATATGAAATATTTATTTCCTTTCAATTAAAACCGTTCCTGATCAATGTCATGACAAAATTGTTTTTAAGGTATGATAAAATAAATTTATTTTAGTTCGATTGTGTTGGAAGCTATCAGCTTCTCGAAACGCTGTCGAATCCGTTCCCTGGAACAAACCAGTACTAAGCAATAAATGTAAAGTTTCTGGCTCATTGAAACAACAGCTTGTCCACTAACGCGACCAGCAATTCTTATATTACTAGTCTGACGCGTTAACCAATCGGCCACACCGCCACTCCATTCGGTAAATTTGTATAAAGATCAAATGCACGATGTGCATTTATGTCAAGATCCGATGAATATATTTTATCAATTGTGTGAAAACAGCTATTATTTTACTTGACATAATTCTTAAAAGTATTGATTCAAATCAATGTCAAATTGAAAGAAAGGCAAACGACTGATCGTTTTTTGGTTTGAAACCCGCCTAGTCTAAATTCCTGTACAAGGCAAACGACTGATCTTTTTTTAGTTTGAAACCCGCCTAGTCTAAATTCCTGTACTCAATGTTATGTTTTTAACGAACACAAGTTGGGAAAGCATTTTTTTTTTGAAAATTCAGAAATAACGAAATTTGTTTTGTAATGCGTCTTTGTTTGGTACCCTGCTGGGCTTCTTACTGCTGATGACATGTTGCTTGTTCTCTTCTATTTTTGTTCGGTGTCCTGCTCAGCTCTTATCGATCGAGTGTTGCTGGGTTTTTGTTTAGGGTGCATTCATTGAACTTCCCCTTCCTTGTTAATTTTTGTTTTCATACGTTTTTTATGTGAAATGTTTAATTTCATAAACTTCATTTACCTTTATTAGTTAACATTTGCACTTAAACACTCTGGAAAATCTTAATTATCGTATTTAAACGTGTTTAACACAATATACATAATATACCTATATAATTATACAAGTATATGATATGAAAAGAAATAAATTCTATTTATAGTAATGTTTTATATTAACACCTACGAAATACTCGCAAGAAGTTAGTACTGACGACTGGCGGGAGAAAGTGACTCGTTAAAGCAATTAAAATATACATTTTATAGTCACTTGACAGAAACAAACCGCAACAAATATATTATACAAAAGGTAAAATAATTATATACCTACATTATAATTTAACTTTAAAGTCAATAAAATTCTTACCGCTGAATTTCTAAAATGAACTTGCCAACTTTCCATTCTTTTTTTCTTAGATTGTCTCTTATAAGTTTCTGTTTTCATATTCAAATAAAAATATGATGTTAGTCATCCAACAATATAGAGCATGGTCAAACTGCACTGGTATGCAGGCTGGTCTGGCTCGATACTGGTAGCAAAGCCTTATCACCCACGGCTCCAGCAGGGTAATTGAAAAAGTTTTCCGATAATCGATCGTTGCATCATTGTTTATAATTGCCTATAGACATATAAACGCTCGAAATAATACACCTCCTGGCGTAACTATATATTAGACACCACTGGATGGCATTTCAAAACAAGTGGACTCATATGTTTTGACAAAGTAAACAACACCATACCTTATCAAATTTTACTTTCCATATTATTTTTAAATGCTACAGTTAGATTTTTTCTGACCGCAAAAGTTGTGAAAAAGAAATTAAAATAAGACTTCTTTCAACATTTGAAAATGAAGGGTGGGTTGAAACTGATTTATTTTTCGACCTTCGTTAATAAATGGGTATAATTATTTCATGGTATTAGTGACAGGTCAGGGCAATATGATGACAGTTTCTTTATTAATTACATGTATAAACGTCTAAAAACAATTTTATTTTTTCCTTTAATTTAGTTTATTTTATTGCGCACTGTTTTAACAACTGAGCACAGGTTTTAGTTTATGATACACGCATTCAGTGCAATGTAAATCTAAAACAAGCAATTCGTTGAATTTATATCTTCAAATGTTTTCCATTAAGTGATTTTTTGTCCTAGTATGTCTATTAATTAAGTATTTATTACAAAGTTATGGCAAATTTAGCAAGGTGTACTTTAAGGTAAATGTGATTTAAAGGGAAAATATCAGACTCAATTTAAACACCTTGGAGGTGTTGTTCAAAGTGTTTGTAATGTCCAAGTATGAAGACAATAATTGTTAATAACAAAATAATAGCTAAAATACAAATTCAATCAAAGTACAACAATTTGACCTTCTATTCAGGGTCAATAACTGTAAGTTAAAATATCTGTTTGAAACTGTCAATAATATGCGCATCTTCTTTTGATTTAAAGTTAATTAAAAGCCAGTCAGCAGTTGCTAAGAAATAGCGCGGAAATGATTTTTTTTCTGTAAACATACTACATAACCAATCAAAGGCCATAAAACTTGAGTTGAATGGTTCGACCGGAATATGCAAATGATATGCGCTATTTCGCATCTTCTGTTGCTATTGAATGTTCTTACAAATGTCCATTGAAATCATGTCCTTGCAGAAAAATAGCGCGGAAACGAATTTTACTAAATACTTACTGCATAACCAATCAGCTGTGATAGATTCAAGTTGAATGGTCCGACATGGACACGCAAATGTATGCGGTCCCTTTGGGGTTGCATTTTCAATGGAATATTCCCTTAAAAAAATTTTTTTGACATTTCCGTATTTCGTTTTCTCGGAAAAAAATGCGGACACGAAAATTTGTACGGGGCGGATGGACTTCAAACAAGACACTAATTATTGGGGGTACTCTATTTTTTTTTTCTATTTTCCTTTTTCACATAAAAGAAAATAAATGGGCAAAGAAAAAACCTTTTAAAAGAAATGAATGACCCGGCAAAGAAAAATGTACAGGGTACTAATGGTTTTTTTAACCAAAAGCAAGATTTAAAAAGATAAAAAACATTAAAAAAAAAATCTTAAAAGCATTGGGAAATTAAAACGAAAGGGGGCAGACGTAGAATTAAGTTTTGTTTTTTTTTTTTGTTTTTTTCAGTCTTCGAAGATCGATATACAGACCAGCTATGGTGTCAAAATCGAGCCATTTGATCAAAGCAATGTATATATAGACTCACTCTCAGAACCCTTCGAGGACCGGTAAGTGAAATTTGAAGTTTTTTAAACTCATTGACCTTTTCTAAAGTAAAGTTCCTTGGAGGTCAATGTCAAGGAGACGCGCGTCGAATTTCAATGACATTCGCCTTTCCTATCCCGCCAAACGGTTGAATAAATCATTCTTAAAGTAGCTATACAGTCTATCTTTTCTTTGCCATTAAAGTATCATATGTTTATCAATAGACAAATACAGATTTGTAGGCAACAAAATAACGAATAACCAACCAAAGTAGATTAGCAAACATCTTTTAACCACGTGATTTGATTTTTGGTCCTGTATTAAATTGATAATTGTTTTAATTTTAGTACTATTGTAGTGATATAATCAGTTTGTAACAAAACACGTTACGTAATTAAATTTGTGGTCGAAGTTTTACTTTCAATGTGCTTATACATTCTTATCTATAAATTGTCTGTATCATAGGGTTAAAGATATTTAAAGACATAATCAAATTGATTACTCCGTTACACAGTGATCTTTTGAAGTTAAAAAACACTGCAAGGGTATTCTTAATGTTTAAACTACTACCCTTTTTTCACCCCATCCATATTAACATTGATTGGGCAATTTGTCCCTAATGCTACATGATACCTTCTGTTTGGCGCGCGCTTTATCTTTTTCTTGTTCACAAAGTAAACCGCAATTTATATTTTTTCAGTATTTAACCCCAATAAAGAGAAACAATTTTCCTGTCAACGTTCAGAATCAAATCTGACACAAATCTGTGCAATATTTCATTTTATTTCAAACGATTTATAGCTATTAAAACATAATTTTATGAACGTCTAAACAATATACATTAAAATTGGCGCCAAAAAAATCATGAACCGATTTCCGATAGTTTTAAATTTGCGTCTATAGTTTAATTATGTCATTTTTGTTTTGAATGCAGTTATTGAAAATTTGCGAAGGTGTTTATGAACAGCAAATGGCAAATTACACCAAGTGAACTTCGTAAAATGTTTTTTAAACGTAAGGTTATACTAGTACATGTTTACGTGCATCCCAGCTTTTTAAAATTAACATCAATACGTCAGTGACCATTTACATCCCTATCCCTCCTAAGATGAATGTGAGCAAAAGAATAAAGCTTCATTATCAATATTTCAGGCATTCACTGAGATTTGAATTCAAGACCACTTCCGGTAACGGCACGTTGTTTTATGCAGTCAGGCGAAACGACCTTCAAGACATGATTTCCGGTAGTCTGCATGAAGGTTACCCACAGTTCAAGATCAGATGCATGAGTTCTTTCGCTGACTTTACGATTCCAGTTCGAGTTGATGACGGAGAATGGCATAGGGTAAGTTTAATAAGACACACGCTCCGGAATTTCAAACGCTTTACATTTTGTCTTATTCATACCATATTAATTGGTATATTATAAGTACTTGGTTTTATGATTACACCATTACATTGTTTGATTTTATCTTTCTTTTTAAAACTATATGGAAATTTCATGATTTTTGAATTAACGAAACATTGTAATTGTACTTATTATTGTAATATTTTTCCTCTTTCATTTATTCACTTCAACAATTGTCTGAATTATATGTTCCAATAAGATGTACATATGCACAAAGTATCATCTCCAGCTGTGATTATTTTTTGAACAATAGGGTACCTGTTCTTTCTTCAATTATTATTTTATCTCGGTCTAAAATCTTTGTCACTCATACTTATTTATTTATTCATTATTTATTTCCAGGTGCGATTCATCAGACGGCACGGAAAAGGTATATTTCTCGTAGATGAATTAGAGTACTTCGACCAGTATTACGTCAGTTGCGGAGGCTTTACGTCAATCAATTTTGGCAACAGAAATCCGGCGCACCATCAATCTAAAAGTGTAAAAGAATTACAGGTACGAGACGGTAATGGTTTTTGTTTTTGTTGTTTTAGGATTGGCATTCCGGCTAGATTTTTCCGTGTACCAATTCGTTTTATTTTTGTTATTATTACCAACTGCTTTATCGTCTGCTGCAAACACCTCCTCAATATAATATCAAATTTAGGCAAAAGGCATGTTCCTAGCATACTTTTCTTCTTTAATTATACTCGAGACGGTAACAAAGAATGACCGGTATGGCTGAGTAATAATCTTTCTAAATGATGCAATGTTCTGAATTTTATCACAAGAAATAATTCATCGATTAAAATTCTTCTTTGTGTTCTTTTGTGCTGACGGCGGAAAATGTCAAATCGTAATTTACCTTCACTGTACTTGAAATATTCTTTGTTGTGGTTAATATTGCATTGACCTGAAATAATAAATTCCAAGTATACACAAAGTAAACAACAACAGTGTAGTATTATTGATTAATCATAAATTTTCATTTAACTACATTACTTAGTTGACACACATTTTCTTAATTGTATTTTTTTTCTTCAAACCTTGAAACCATCGTGCTTTGAACTTTGAAAAATACTGGCTCTCTGGGAGAGAGAGACTTGAAAGGGGAGTCTGCCTGGTACAAATGTCATCAACTCATTGTTTCCGATACATCAAATCGTCTGCACGCATTAGAGCCATAAAATTCGTCAGATAATTTGAACTACTTTATTCACGCTTATGTAATACACGCATGCGCAGTTCTATTAAAAAAATGATAAATTCTGTTGTTTTTGTACAATACTGTATATGTAGAAAAGTTCGCGGGCTTCAAATTTTCGCGATCTTCGCGGTGACATTCGATCCGCGAAGAAATGTTTATCGCAAATATTTCTACACCATAGTGGTATTTTCGCGCTTCTCAATAACAAAGTATATCAGTTTGTTCAATGCTGGGGTATGTCTGGCATCCGTGAAGCTTTGAAGGAGCTGTATAAAATTTAACTCTGTACATTAATCAGTTTGCTGGCATAATTATCAGTTTTTTAAATGTACCATTGCATCAAGCTAATTGTTTCATAGTTTGCGCCATAAACATCTTGACATCTGCTCCGATCATATTTGTTTTTCTAAACAAACAATACAAACAACACGAACATAAACGATTTTAACTGATGAAAAAAATGGAAAACAAAATAAATTACTCAATAAAACTTTTTTATGAAATCGGTGAAAAAATGATGGTCTCATTCAGTGCAGTGTAAAACTTTGTGTAATGTAAAAATCATGCACGTCAACGAGCATTCTTTTGTTTGCCATAATCTGTCCGCTAGACAATGTCTTTGTTCTGTACATTAGCGTATTGTTAGAAAAAGGTATTGAAAATAACTGTGGACCCTACGATGATTACAATTAAAATTATGTAAAATGAATGAAGACTTCTTGCGAAGATAGTGCCTTATTTTCTAAGAGTCATTTCCATTATTTTTTAAACCTGAGCGGTCTACGCCAATTTATGATTTTCGGCAGTCACCTCTGTGAATTCAAAATAGCGCGAATATTTGTATAGACCCTCAAAATGGACCTTTCCTCAAAAATTTGCTTCCCGCGAATTCAAATAAACGTAAAGTATTTCTCGAGCAATTATCAATTTGTTGGCGATTCTCATTCGTTTTCAAAATACTTTGCTTGCATGAGAAACTATGAACTTACTCTTTTAAAACATCCATGAATCCATGTTAAGCATTTATTTACTGAATTTGTGTGAAGTGACTATATTGTACTTAATCAAATAAAGCATTAAATTATAAAAGTCGTAGTCAATTTGGGGATGCACTTTCGTATTCTATCTGGGCTGTACTGTGAGTGTGTAGACAATCCAAAGAAGCAAATTAGCTTATCTTAAATTTAAACGTAAAGTTTTTTTTGCACAATTTATTTTTTCGTTCATATTTATTGAAATAATAATAGCATTTTACATTAAAACTGTTGCCATCTGCGGTACTTCCTTAGTGTATAAATACCAGTCGTAAAGCAATATAGAAACAGGAAGCATTTAATGTTTACATGTGAACTTTGTAGCGAGTGTATGAAATACTTTATATCTGAGTTTACCGCAAATTAGAACAATTTAAGGTAGATTGCAAACAAAATCTAACATATTATTCAGGAAGAATGTCGAATGGAAATTAAGATGTATTTATACTCGCATAAAATACACATTGTTTTATATTCTCATTTTTTGCCGAAGACCATCTGAAATCAGTTAGACTTCCTGCAAAATTAACAGGGAAGAACTGAATATAAGAAGAATTTTCATTGGTCATTTTGAATTACAAATTTAAATCTGGGAATCTCATTGGCTATTCTAAAATAAAATGTAAAGGATTGTTCTTGCCAATATAAATTTAAATATAAAGGACAGCTATACTATAAAATATACCCCTTTGTTTATTTTGTCAAATAAATATGCATCTAAAACTAAGAAGTAACATATACAAGTTAACCAGGTTTACTTCGGTCGAGTATCTTTTTGTAAAGATAGTTCTTGTTTATTCTCTAATTTCGAGTCCGTAATAAGTTAATCAGTGTTGTGTTCTATAACGCCAAAAAGTAAACCGTTTATTAAAAACCTTTCTGTGCAGTTAAATATAATTTGCAAATTATCTCAAACTATTTACTCAAACACGGTCCTAAATATTTTGATCTTACATTACTATTTAATATCGAATACAACAGAGCGTGGTGTATAAGTAAGTTTTTTCTAACTATTTTATGGTGGCATATTTCTGCCACCAGATAACCATATAACTAACTAGTTAATTAAGAGGTTAACTAGTTACGTAACTAGTTAACCTCTTAATTAAGTAGTTAGTTATCAGGGTAACTAGTTACGTAACTAGTTAACCTCTTAATTAACTAGTTATGTATCAGGTTAACTAGTTACGTAACTAGTTAACCTCTTAATTAACTAGTTAGTTATCAGGTTAACTAGTTACGTAACTAGTTAACCTCTTAATTAACTAGTTAGGTATCAGGTTAACTAGTTACGTAACTAGTTAACCTCTTAATGAACTAGTTAGTTATCACGTTAACTAGTTACGTAACTAGTTAACCTCTTAATTAACTAGTAAGGTATCAGGTTAACTAGTTACGTAACTAGTTAACCTCTTAATTAACTAGTTAGGTATCAGGTTAACTAGTTACGTAACTAGTTAACCTCTTGATTAACTAGTTAGGTATCAGGTTATCTGGTGGCAGAAATATGCCACCATACTATTTAAATATTTAATTTGATAATGATATGTTTATTTAATGGGTATATACATTTGTGAAAAACAAGTTATCTTAAATGCTAACTCCTATATGGTTGTTTCATAGCTTCTCAGATAAATACGGACTGAATTATTAAAGATGTCTTTTTTCTATTCTTAAGACAAGTTCAATTTCCAGAAAACCGTTGAATGAAGTGAAAATTAATTTGTTGTTAGAAACAACATATGCTTCAAAGTGATTTATATGCCAAATGCGCATGTCGTTAAGTGTTTTAAACGTTTCTCTATAAAGGATCACTCAATGACTATTTATGATGATCAACATTTCCTTATACATAGATATAAATCTTATATTTTTGAAGCTATCGAAATAGAATCTGGTCTGCAAGTTAGTTTAGATGCGTCCTAACGTTTACAACTATGATCAAAGTATTTCTGGTTTAAACATATGTGTATTTTAATTGCGTAAATGGTAAATGACCAGCAAATTACAATGGTTCTTTTCATTGCAATAGGTTGCCCTTTGTATATGAGCTACGGTTAAGAATAAAATACCTCCATCAAATGTGTTAGTAATTTAATTGAAGAAAAAGTTGTTTGCAAAAATGGTATATTTTAAATACTTTTTTAACGATGAGACTTGAATGTAAACGTCTTGATTTTTTATTTTGTGTTTTCTTATTACCTTTCGAGGTTTAATTAATGTACTTTCAATTTGTTCTTAAAACAGGACAAGGACGGACAGATGGATGGTTGTATACGGAGGTTTCACATCAGTACGGGAATAGACGCCCATCCACACTACACTACTGTGTCCGAGTGCAACTGAAGAGGGAATCTTAGCCGCGTGGTCGTTGTTGCTATTCTGTTCTCCGTTGGGATCTAGGTATAAATTTAAACCGAAAGAAACTCTTGACAGTTCCGGCGGTTACCAGTAGTTATCCGTTGCCATGGTGTTTTACAGCATGTTCGGCATTGCTTACTAGATTCAAAACAAAATATATATTTGATTAGCAAATCGTTGACTGTGTAAGACTTTCAACAGATGAAGCAAATGTCACAGTACTGTTTCTTTAAAAAATACTTTTATTACTCAATGTTTATGTTGTTGCAAATGTGCAGTGAACATTTTATCCGTCCAAATATTGTTTACGTAACATGTACATTTAAAAACGGTGAAATATAATTGAAATCAGCCCTAAATAACGCTAATTTAAGCAATCTGATTAAAATCCTTAATAACGCTACACATTATCGGAACTTTAGTCAGGTTGAAACACTGTGCCACTTACCATTCATCAAATAATATGACTCATAATCGTGAAATTCTTTACATACAAAGTTCTGTATATGAATTATTTCATGCTCAGAAAAAACTTCTTCTATTCGCACCATAAACATTCGCAACTTTTTTAGTTATGAACAAGGGCATTGTCGTACAGCTTATGAGGGACGTTTATTTATATAGCATACATAGTTACAAATTCAAGTACAACTTTAAAGTGAAACAATTTGGTTTATAATGTGCAATAGGTTATATTTTATGAGTGTTTTTATTCTCTTTTTTTCAAACATTGCATCATTTGTAAACACTCATTACGTCATGAATCATCTATGTTTGATATTGTATTAGTCATGATATTTTAATTTTCACAGGAGGTGTAGAGGAGATTTTTTATGGTTCAAAATACGTAACAATATCAAAAAAAAATAAATAAAAAAAAAATAAAGAAACGTACGGCTAGCCAAAAGTTCTAGCCGTACGTGAGTCACGAACGACTAGCCAGGACGCACTGTACGTATTGTCTAGCCGTACGGCACTTTTCAAAATTATATGGAAGTCGAACGTTATAAAATTGTTGATTTTCATGCTTATCATTTGTTGTTTTATTTGTATGAATTATTAAATCATTTTTGTTAATTTTAAGCACATGGATCGAATAAAAAATGATCGGAGTGGAATAAATAAATAAAAAGAACATTGAATGAAAAAAACAAAAAAAAACGGTGAAATGCAAAAATAATTATATAATTTTCAAAACAGTAGATAAATATCGAACATAAAAGCACAGTCAATCAATTAATCAGCCTTAATTAAAACCTATCCAGGGACTGACAATAGAATTTTAGAATGCCTTTCACGGAACATGCAAACTTTCCTTGATGGACAAACTTCTATACAGTACAGTCGGTAATTGTCGCAATTATCAAGAGCCTAACAACAATCATTTTCAGTGTTTGTTGTTTTTTTTTCATATAAAAGGTGTCGAAAATTAAACTTAATGAAACAAAAAAGGATTATTATCAAAATTTGTAAACTATTTCAATTGGTGTAAATGCAAGCAAAGGCTATTTTTTTTTCTCGACATCTTGCGTTGACAAAGATCGATATATATAGCGATCAAGGCGATTAATCTCTAAAAAGTTAACATCCAAAGACAATTAATGCTGTTTCTTGGTTAAAATCCTCGCTTAAAGTCATAAAATAACATATGCATTTTCGACTTCCATAAAATTTTGAAAAGTGCCGTACGGCTAGCCAATACAGCGTGTCCTTGCTAGTCGTACGTGACTCACGTACGGCTAAAACTTTTGGCTAGCCGTACGGGCCCGTACGCTAGCCACTTCCATTATAAAAACCCTACTAAAACGTGTTCTTAATAGTACATATAATTAAATTTTTGCAGTTTGATTCTGACTTTCAAATTTAAAGGTGTGAACATATGTTATAATTGATGTACACATTTCAAAAATATAAGCAACTCTTTTGAAAAGTAAATTGTTAACATGTCTGTCAACGTATGATGCTGCGCATCGTAATCGTAGCCTAATATTAACTGCAGGCAAATCATTTTTATTGGCTGCTCAAAAGTCTTATTTGCATAATTTATTCACACAATTTTTTTACGCTTCATCAGTGAACTGAATGATCTTAGGGGGAATTAGGTTCCACACCTGTCAAATTATACTGTAGTAAATTACAGCACGTCATAAAATAGCAACACATTTTTTTCAGTTACCAATAATCATTTTAAATATTAAGTAGATTTATGATTTTTTTGTTTTATTGGATTAAATTTACGGTAGTAGAAATGCGTATCTGTCGGGGAAAGGAATTTGGTAAGTAGATATATATTGGATTTAGTTGATATTTTACCTGAAAAAAAGATACATGACCGGCGATGTACCCTATTTGGACAGCTTGTCTAGCGAAAATTAAGTACAAAATAAAAGGATATATCGTCAATTTGAAGAAGTTTCTCATAGTACCCAAATTAAATTTATGGTTTATCTTTGAAAATTAAGCAGTCATTGCTTAAATCATGTGGTGGGATCATCAGCAAGCTTGAATATCGGAAAAATAATAATTAATGTCGCGGCGTCAATTAATTAAAGCAATTCAGTTCCATATGATGTTTTCATAAATAATATATAATGTACGCAATAAAATTAATAAGTTCTTCATCAAGATATATTTCAGTTGTACCAGCGTATACACCTATACCGGAAGTGGGTATTACACGTCACAATCTCGGTCTCGTCTGTCTCGCGAGAACGACAGAACGCCAAAATGGCGGCGCCCATGAACTTATTTCTCAAGTAAAAAATAGTGTCTTAAAACACGAATTTCTCTCTTATAGGGTTGATGTCAATAGGAAAACTGTCATGGTTCCTCTTTTTTAATGATGAATATTTATATTAGACAGACATCAATCCATCCATTCCTATTCCTTTAAGTAGTTAAGAAACAGGAAGCATTTAGTGTTTACATGTGAACATTGTGGCTAGCGTATGAAATACTTTATGTATGAGTTTACCGCAAATTAAAATAATTTAAGGAAGATTGGGGTATAAGTAAGTTTTTTCTGACTTTTTAAATATTTAATTTGATAATGATATGTTTATTTAATGGATAAACACATTTGTGAAAAACAAGTTCTTCTTAAATACTAACACTTATATGGCTGTTTCATAGCTTCTCAGATAAATACGGACTATTTCTATTCTTAAGACAAGTTAATTTTCCTGAAAACCGTTGAATGTAGTGAAAACTGAAAATTAATTTATTGCTAGAAACAACATATGCTTCAAGGTGATTTATATGCCAAACATATCCGTATGCGCATGTCGTTAAGTGTTTTAAACGTTTCTCTATAAATGATCACTCAATGACTTTTTATGATGATCAAAATTTCCTTATACATAGATATAAATCTTATATTTTTGAAGCTATCGAAATTATTCTTGTCTGCAAGTTAGTTTAGATGCGCCCAAACATTTTACATCTATGTGTAAAGTATTAAAGTATTTCTGGTGTAAACATTCAATTGTAATCTTATAAGAGAGTTCGAGTCGCGTAAATGGTAACTGACCAGTAAGTTGCAATGGTTATTTTCGTTGCAATAGGTTGCCCTTTGTGTATGAGCTACGGTTAAGTATAATATACCTCCATCAAATGTGTTAGTAATATAATTGATTAAAAGTTGTTTTGCAAAAATGGTATATTCTTAGTACTTTTTTAATGATGAGACTTGAATATAAACGTATTCACGATTTTTTTATTTTGTGTTTTGTTATTACCTTTCGAGGTTTAATTAATGTACTTTCAATGTTTTCTTAACACAGGACAAGGACGGACAAATGGATGGTTGTATACGGAGGTTCCACATCAGTACGGGAATAGACGCCCATCCACACTACACTACTGTTTCAGAGTGTAACTGATGAGAGAACTTTTGATATAGCCACGTGGTCGTTGTTGCTATTCTGTTCTCCGTTCGGATCTAGGTAAAAATTTGTACCGAAAGAAACTCATGACAGTTCTGGCGGTTACTGGTAGTTATCCGTTGCCATGGTGTTTTACAGCTGTGAATTTGGTTGTGAAACATATTCATGTTCGGCATTGCTTACTGGATTCAACAAAATATATATTTGATTAGCAAATCGCTGACTGTGTAAGACTTCGAACAGATAAAGCAAATGTCACAGTTCTGTTTTTTTAAAAAAAAAAAACACTTTTATCACTCAATGTCATTGTTGTTGAAAATGTGCAGTGAACATTTTATCCGTCCAAATATTGTTTACGGAACATGTATATTTAAACACGGTGAAATCTAATTGAAATCAGCCCTAAATAACGCTAAGCAATCTAATTAAAATCCTAAATAACGCTACAAATTATCTGAATTTTAGTCAGGTTGAAACAAAGTGCCACTTACCATTCGTCAAATAATATGACTCATAATCATGAAATTCTTAACATACAAAGTTCTTTATATGAATTATATCATGCTCAGAAAAAACTTCTTCTATACCGCGCCATAAACATTCGCAACTGCTTTTTTAGTTATGAACAAGGGCATTGTAGTACAGTTTATGAGCGCCTTTTATTTATATATCATACATAGTAACACATTCAAGTACAACTTAACAGTGAAACAATTTGGTTTAGTATGTGCAATAGGTTATATTTTGTTTGTTTTTTCTCTTTTATTTTAAACATTGTTGCAACATTTGTAAGCACTCATTACGTCACTATTTATTTATGTTTGATATTGTATTAGTCATGATATTCTGGTCATGACTTAAATCATGCGTTGTTTTTGTTAGTTTTGCTTAACATATCATGTGATACCTTACCACAATTTTGTTATTGATTGACTTGTTTAGTTAAAATAAATAAATGCTTTATATGGAATAACATTTTCTTTATGTGTTTATAAAGAGCTGTCTAATCATACGATGATAACGCGCGAGTAAATAAAAAAACACTATTTATCATAAAACACTAAATCCTCATGAATTTTGTGCAAGCCATGTTACTATGCAATCTATGCATGCTAGGCAGCTAGACAATTTGTAGCAAAACATTTAGTGTTTGCAAAATGATCGTAAAACGGTTTTATTGTCATATTGTAACTTTGTGATATGAATCAAACTCTGACTGTTACCATTACTGGTAACATCTAATGTGCAACTTTAATCAGTTATGAGACAAAGCATGGGAATAACTGTGTAAAATTTAATTAAGTGAAATTTGTGATAATACACGTCGTGTTATTTAACTTTTTGAATGCAGTTGATCAATTGACCTTTATTGCATCGTAGTGTTGCTATATTTGTCTTGTCCTTTTGAGTCATTGACAACAAAAACATATTAAATACTGCTTTAACAGGTGCTGGGTGCGTTATTCTGCACCTTACATTATTTCTCATAAACCGACTCAATTAAACCGATTCTGCTTTTTTTTACTTTTTATATTGTGTTTGCATTGCTCTTGATGGCCTAAGTTGGTCATGCCACCGGTATAAAGTCAGATTCGCCTACACATCTGTACAAACTGACATGACACTTTAAACTCTTAAAAATAAGTGCAAGCAAAATTATTAAAAAAAATAAAGGCCCATTATGCCTCAAAAATGCTTTCATTTTTATATTTTAAAAACTATTTATTTTTGGTCTCTTGTTACAGTTTTCTAAAACATACTCATTTGCTGCTTATTTCTTAAGCATCTTTAACTATTTTGGTAATTGGTATAATGATAGTGAATAAGTATTTTGTATGAAAGTCAAAATACTACTTTGTTTACATTTTGTCACCTTTACGAGACAAAACTGCATGTTCAGCGCTACATTTTACAGTTGTAAAACACCTGACATTCTCTTAATCTATTATATAAACATTATCAAACACATGTTTGATATCTTAAAGAATAAAAAATATATGGAAATCTTTAAATTATAAGGAAATCGTGAATCTGAACATATATCGTATGATAATATAAATAAACAAATTAAATTTCAGACACGGTGAAAAAAATATGCATATGGCGCAAGTTATTTCGCAACCGCATTTAAAAGCTGAGTGGAGCCACATAGTTTTAACATTTAACCACAAAAATGAAACAAATGGCCCAGAATACAGACAGATGTCATGATGAAAACAAGTGGCAAGACCATAAGTAGTAGTGTGACATTATAAACTGTGCATTTGATGTATTACCAATAAGTATTCTAATAAATCTGCATTGCACCTGTGCACCATTGGACCAACTGATAGTGAAGTAAATAAAATGTAAGATGTAGAAGTAAAATACGCAACACAGATTATCAGTTCCGCCAGCATTTATGGTTAAATAGTGCATTATGGCATTTGTTTATCCTAATATCCCTTTCATATTTTCATATAGCATTAAAAGTCTATATAATAATATTAACCGTTACTCGGCAAGTATGGTTTCCCCCATATAATCCGGGAATAGAAACCGTACATCTTCATTCACAGTGCACTACCTTATATTGGAGAGACCAACGTGTTGGTTATTTTCAATATACATTGTATTTACAATTTATTAGTGCAACAAAACGAAGTTTTATTCCTAAAATAATATTGTATCACCGGATAAGCTGGGAAATTCCCAAATATTTTTTAATTTTGAAGTTACTCTTTTCTAACACTATCGGAGCTTTTCGTATATAAACAAATAAGGATAGAAGAGTGCATTATTTCAAAACAATCCACTCGATGTCAAAATGCATTTTACGTGATGATGCGCATGTTTCTGTCCCCCACCCCCTTGATCCCATATATCTGTTTTCCCTTATAAAGTTAACACAGTCATAACAAGGTTACATAATGTTAATCTTTTATTCTCAGCATTTCTAATTTCAAATTTTGCTCAAATGGTAAACATTGCTATAGTCTAAAACTATTTTCATTCACTTTCATTCCCTATCGTACAATGCCGAAAATGCCATTAAAGTCAAGATATTTTTCCAACGCAAACTATTACGTTTTCTCATAAAACAGATGAGTCAATACTTCTGCATTGCTACATTTTTAAGATATATTTATTTTTAAGTAGTTTTTTTATTTATTGAACAGGTAAAATTTTCTAACATAAGGTTTTTATTACGGTTGAGTGTACGTGTCAAAGTTTATAATTCTCTTTGGAGGGCAAACAATTCATCAGAAAGCAGACCTATAAATTCCTTTCATCAAAACCGCATTTATTATAACAACTATATATACAAGCACGTTTTAGTAGTGTTGGCTAGGCTTTTTTCAAATTTATTTTTGTTAAGAGCTTAACACTTTATTCATCAAAACTTTTTTGTTTCTCGTATGTTTGCTTTATAGCAATCCTTTTTGCAAATGGGATTTCTTTAATAAATGTCAAATTTTTTTCACAAAGAATTAAAAAATGTATAGTACTGAATTAACTAAAAAGTTGTTACAGATGAGACTTTTTTAGATAATGTAAGTGTTTTTGCTCTCCTCAAACGATTTGACCGCAAAATTTTACAAACAATAGTGGCCAATATTATACTTTTACTTAAACACAAAACTCATTTGAAAATGAATTTATGTAATCACAATAACAGTTTTGTTTGTTTCTTTGATTTGTTGGAGGCAAATACTGACAACTTGTATTGGTGAAAAGTATTTTTTGGTCGCAGGTGTATCACGACTATACTTTTTCTTTTCTAGCCTGTTATTTGCAATTAATTTTTATCAAAAAGAATAATAAGGTAAAGTGTACTTTATTCTATGATTGCAGATTAAGATATACAGTTCTTTGAACAGCAGAAATATAGTAAAATAAAAAGTATGTCTGAAATCGAAATTGCATCGTTGTTCACTCTTCTTAAAGGCCGTTTTGCATATCTATTTGCTGGCAAGGAAAATATTTTTGGATGAATACTATATAAAATTCTGGAAACAAAGTGATCCCTCGGAAGCATTAATCACAACAAAATAACATAAGAATTAGACTTCTTTTTCGTTGTCAAATCTTTTCATGATTATATTTTGCTGCATCACAAGTTGACAAATATTACATATACTGTATATTTAATATTCATACTTTTGCAAATGCAAAAATATTTTTCATGGTGAAATTCAATTTACAATGCCCATGGCAAAATTCTATTTTCAATACTATACCAAAACATTCCATGCATATAAACAGAAAATAAGTATAGATAGAAAAACAAAATATATCAAGGCTGAATAATTACTAGTAGATATGTTATTCTGTGATATTTTTATTTTTTGTTTAGCGTAAAAATATAGGATAAAATTGCAAAAACTGGTTTGGTAATAAGTATTCGATGGCTCTTAAAACAGTGTATTTGTACCAACTTAAACATGATAAGTCCTGTTGAATGGCAAACGGTTTATTTTCTCTCAAACGGAACGTTTAACCTATATTATGCACTTTTAATCTGACGTATTTGCTGTTTATACATTTCTATTTTTCGTCAAATTTGTCAAAATGGAAATTTTAAAGATTGTCCAACACGGCATGATCAAAACTCTATCTGATTGACCCTTATTTTTAAGCGGTAGCGGTAAATGTAAGATACGGTTTATGCCTTCTATAGCAATGGCTTAGTCAGAATATACATACCACTGTACAGAGAATCACATATCTAGAATTAAAGAAGCTACGTCGAAAACTCCAACGAAATATCTCAAAAAAACCTTTGATTTTTAGATCACTAAATAAGGTTTTTGATCAACCTACTCATATAAATTGTTTGATGAAGGCATGTCGTTTTGATTCGTTCAATGTTATACTCTTATTTACTTTTGTTCATACATAGGCTGATTAATAGGAACAAAATCAAGCCAATAAATCAGCCGAGGTAGAAATCCTTAAATTATTATATGTTATTTTAAAGGTTACAATATGGAATATATTGATTATATATATAGTTTAATGTGTTTAATTTTAATCAAATTGTTAAGTTAAACAGTCTTTATTAAACACAGGCTTCATGTTAACCAATTCTTTTAAATTTGGTGCCAAGAAAAAATAACCTTTCATTAAGACAGATAGTGAAGTTATAATATTAGATCTTAATGATCTTATTTTTTGGGTGTTTTACGTCACATCGACAAAGTATAGGTCATATCGCGACGTTCCAGACCTCAGGTGCCCTTCCATGCATTATTTCAGGCACGAACGGGCACCTGAGTAGAACCACCGACGTTCTGTAAGCTAACGTGATAGCTTCCTCACATGAAAGAATCCAAAGTCCCTCTCGGGATTCGAACCCACAGCGGTGAGGGGCAATTGGTTTGAAGGCAACGACCTTAACCACTCGGCCACGGACGCCCCTTAATGATCTTATTCAGATAAAATCTATAAAACATATTCGCAAAAACAAGCTTGGAATCTTTTCATTATAGTAATGCCACGGATTGTATCTAATACTAGTAATACTTATAGAGACAGCGGGTTTATTTTACAAACAAATCCAGAAACTTGAGGAAAATAAATCGTCGGAGTCTATTCACAAACTAAATTTAAAATACAAAGCTAAATGCGAAAGTAAAATTTTAAGATATTAATCACGTTGTGGCGGCCGGACTTTTTATGTTAACACTTAAGTTTAATAAAAAAATATTGAAATCGACAAGTTTGCCATTTTAAATGAGCGATTTATTTATAGAGTGAGTATTGTAGGAGGTTATGTCTTAAATCACTAAAATGAATTAAATCTGTATTTTTCTAAATACACAATGAAGGCAAGTTCGCCTTTATGACTTCTACAATTTCGTCAATCATTTCAGGATTAACCACATTATATTATAAAAAGGTTAGTACATCACATCCAACAACACGAAGTCAAGAATGTATTCTAAGTATGCAAAATTATAGCATTGGTGGGCGATATCTTTACCTTAAAAAATCGAGGGAACTTGCAGAGGAAGCAATGAACTATGATCAATAGTGGACTTTTCACATGTCATGGCCAAATTTTGAATAGGCAAATGCATCCTGACTACATTTCTATAATTATCATCACCAAAGCTCATGATGATATATGTTGCATGTATTTCTGAGGACAATGAATATCGAATGTGTTAATCAATATTAGAATAAGGTGTTCCGTGCGGAGGTCAGGTCGATGCGGAGGACAAATAAATTCCGACATATCAAAAATTTTGTGAGGTCCAAATTATCCTGACCCAACTTTTCCAAATTTCAAATATTAAGATATGGTTGTTTCCGTCGGAGGTCCAAGCGTTTCGAATGCGAGGAAAATAAATTTCCTGACTAAATATCAAAAAATGAGGTCAAATTATAATGCCTGGACAATATTGCAATGAACTATCAAAGGTCAAAGTCAAACTTGGATGACAAATGAATCCCGACAACATTTATATAAATTGTTTAGTTCAAGGTCAATCTTGCAGGACAATTTAATCCGAACAATATTTCAATCAATTATTTAATGTCAAGGTCAAATTTGAAGGTCGGTCAAATACATCCTAACGATATTTCAATGAATTATTTGAGGTGAAAGTCAAACTTGGAGGATGAATTATTCATTATTGCTCACAAAATTTCAATGAAGGGTTTAAGTAGTTAAACTTTGAAAGGTGGGAGTATGTAAATATAAAGTAAGGCCAATAAATTTTGATGATTTTTATATTATAATATTTCAATAAAAAGTCTGTGTTTGACGTAGGTCTGCTTTTTTTACCATGTGCGACATTTGTGTTCTATAAACTGAACTTGTAGGTAGCTACTACGTACGTAAGATTTAATATCAAAATGTCATCTTCTAAATATCTTAATTATCTATACATGTACTTATCTATTATAACGTAAAACCAAAGATTAAACAAACACTTTTGGATTATGGTAATGTTGCGGTAAATCCTTCTCACATAGTCATACTGTTACGCACGACACGGTAACGATTCAGGACTATTTTACTTTGCTAACTTATACACTGATAAAGCAAAATCCAATTTGTAGAAAAGAATGATACTAGTTATATAGGGTAATAGATAAAATTAAAATTGACATGATGACAATTTGGTTTGTATTGAGATTTTGACATAATTATATCGATTAGTTTAATACAGAAAAAGCTTTATGATTTAAATTTGACAACATTTGACAATTCAGAGAATATTTCGTTGAGAGCAATTAATGTATGCGCAATTATCTCAAATGAATTGATTGTAGTAATAATGTTTGACATTATGCTGGTCATATTTTTACTAAGAAGTTATTCAATGTTTGAAACTATGACTGTATGTGTATCACTTAACACGACGGTAAACATGTTATTATCAAACTTGTAGGTTCAGGACACAAAGTGTATTATGCAAGCATGGGTTCCGACGACGCCAATAAGCAAAATGCTAAAAATGAAATTGCTCGTTCATATACAAAGGAAATGTATATAAAACAAAGAGATTATTTTTTAACTAACATTTATTATCGCTCCAAGATTTGAGTTTTTCAATATACTTGCACAATCTTGAAATTTTCCTTCGCAGTGTTTAATCCTTAAGTCCGTGGAATTTCTTAATGACTATTGTCAGGTTTTGTTTTTTGAAACTCTATCAATTATTCGATTAGAGAGACGCAAGCAGATATAATAAATATAGGAGATTTAGAAGTCAGCAACGTCTTTTGTGAGGGCTTTCTTTTTATTATTTCATTGTGAAAGTGAAGTTTCCATATCATCCATAATATCTTTATACATTAAAACCTGCTTCCACTGCTCCGATTGCCACCTAGTGTGGTTAATGGGACGTTTTAATTTCTTTAATGCAATGAAATATGTTAGCATAAATGAAATAAGATTCATCGCACGAGACAGATAAAATGAATTTCAAAAAGAAATGCCGTCATTTCATAATGTCTTTTTGAAAATTCTTGAAATGTTACTCAATAAATGAGATCAGTATTGCAAATTGTTATCAAGTTGTGTATTTCATCCGATTATAGTCGTATTTTTAGTTAAATATTTATATAAAAAATACATTTGAGCGTCAAAAGATAAAAACAACATAGTTATTCTGAAATAGAGCACCACAATCTAGAACGAACGCACAAATGGTAGAATTTAATACGTTTCAGGCTTGCTTTGATAAAGCCTGTTCTATCGCCCATGCCCTCAAACACCGATGTTTACAGAATTTAACATCTAAACATAAAAATGGTAATATAGAAACTTTGTTCATAAGGCGGTTACGAATTGTCATTTGTCTTTCCAAAGGTTAGTAGGTTCGAAGACATTTTTAATATATATTTTAATGAGATTCTGACTGACAAAGAAGCTGTGATTTTCCATATTTTATAACACCTTTATCAAGTTTATCAAATGGTATCAATGATATTTCTTCCAGCGAATATTTCAATCGCGAAGGTTCAATGACAGTGTTATGAACGTACTTTCAGTGTATGAGACACGGAAATAACCATCTACTCGTAGCTATGTAATTTATATGGAATTCTAATGATCGATACTATATAAACCTATTGTTTCTTTCAGTGCCGCTTTCAATCCTATTGTTTCTTTCAGTGTTCTTCAGTTAGGTGTATACATGTGTACCTATTATATCGGTATAAATCTTAATTTATCGTATTGTTTATATCAAATACTGTTTATTACAAATTAGTGATATATTTTAACCAGAAACTTATAGAACCGAAATACAAATAAAGCCTTGTAACACAGCACATTGGGTCCAACCATCGTAAGTGGTGGTAGAGAGCTCCGCACCTATCATGCAGTGCGTTACGATCCTTCTTTTCGATTGAGGTCGGATCCCTCTCTCACACCTCATAGCAGTTTCGTTACACACAAGTACATTATGCATTTTTGCTTGTTGTACATTAGCCAACAAGCGACTCTGTCTATGGCTTGGTGTTTTTTCGTTAATAAAATTCGATTGTGTCAAGTTTAAAAATCTGATTGTCATGCATGTTTAATTTAATACATTTGTATTCCAAAGCCAATTGTAAATACAAAAAATATCAAGTATTTTAATTACCCACGCATACATTGTGCATCTGATATTATAGTAGATATCAATAAGGATTTTAAATGATATTTAAAGTTAGTTTGAAGAACTTTCATCAATAAAGAATTTTGTTATCAATTAATTAGCTCAAAATATTTTTTTCTCACATTGACCATTTATTTAAAAAGAATGTACACTGTTCACTTACTCCATTGTTATTAGCTAATTACATAATTTTCCCGTTTTTTTATTTACATTTTTATAGAAATATGATAGTCTAAGCAGAAACAAAGGTATAAATTCTGGGAAATCTTAATAAGAGATTTCAGTAAAAAAAATGTGCCTGATAATATGTTGCAAGGGCCATTTATTTAGCTTATCTAAATCTGATATTTAAGAAACTTGACTAAATGTTGATGCGGCCTTAAGTAGTAGTCCATATAGGCAGTACTCAAAAATATCATAAACTATTTCAGAAGTCACACATTAAGAGCGGAACATCATAATAATGTTAACTTCTCACTGGGGGATCTAGAGGGATGGTAGGGTTTCGTCCCCCCCCTCCTGAGATTATATATATAACGTTTTAAAGGCCCATTACGCCTTTACTTGTGTTTCTTAAAAGCTTTTTGAATTTTATTTAGTTAACTTCTATATGATCCAAAGATAAGGCTTGACTGAGTTATCGTCGCCCCGTGGCAATTATAATAATTAATGGAATTGTTTCAATCATTAGTTCATGGAGAAAAATAATACTTTTTAGTGAGTATAAGAATGTAAGGCATCAATTTGGGAGGAACTTTTTTGAGATGATGATTCCCTACATTGTAGAATCACTAGGTGAAGGCCTAGTGGTTGTATTGCCATTAAAATTAGTTATTATCATTTCTCTAATTAGCTATTGGTTATTAACTTAAGTTCCTTAACCGCTGGTTGAGCTACTTGCATTGCAATACTCTGAACCTGGATCTTTCATTCTGTTCCTTTTGGGCAATGGGAAAAGTTATAGTGAATAAGTATTTTATATGGATGTCAAATACTTCAATTTTTACATTTTGCTAATTTATGACAAATTATTCCACATTTATTGAAACTTTAATCACTTAAGCATCAAACAAAGTATCGACCGCCATCGTGAACTCCACCTCACATATTACAATGTCGCAGATCGAAAATAAGTCAGTATTCAGTATTTAAGCAGAACTCAGTTGACACCTTCAGAACTCTGGAACCCAAAGTGCGTTGATATGTAGCATATTAACGCACTTTTGGGTCAATTTCTCGATTTTGACCCCAAAGTGCGTTGGACCCCAAAGTGCGGTGATACATAGCTGCCGTGTGTTTTAACCTACCGTGAATCGTTTGTATCAAATATTGTTTATTAACCGTATCTCGCCTAAACATTAACTCCATATTTATAGGGAAATTGAAAAACTTATCAGGTATGTTAAATCGCCTGGATTATAAACAATAACCGTCATTTAAAATTTCAGATTCTCGGATGGTGTATTGAACTTCCTTTTATTTATATGCCCTTATTATCTCGTTTGAAAACTTATATGTTATTCACATCCGAATGAAGAATTCAATTAAATGTTTAAATGATGACATCATGTGAAGCGTAAATTAAAAAGATAGATAATCCATTTAAGACAGAGTGTGTGCTAAAGCGCATGCGCAAAGCCACGAAGAAAGCGTCAAATCGGAAAATTGAAGTCCATGTCACGTGCTTCTAACGTAGAAAAGTAATTTCCCACCGATAAGGAGTATTTTATGAATGAGTTAGATTTAGATTGTGAAATACCAGGTGCGCAATGAAAAAGTTGTATTTAAGCGGAATACAGAACGTTTTAAAGCAGTTGTTACCGTCATGAAGTGCTCTAATAAAGTCAAAAGTTTTAAGATATTTTCAGATATTACAAATAATTTCAAAGTATGTTAAATAACATTATAGTATACACATAAAGACTGTTCAGACTCAATTTATTAGCTTTATAATTCGACGTATATTTAAATTGTTTGAAATATCTTATCAAAACAGATAATTCGATAAAAAAATGCTTGTTTCTGAGATGATAATAATGATATATGTTTTATTATTTACCTTGATAATTTACTGCGAAGGTAGAAGCTTGCGCCGTGACCGCTCTATATGTTCTGGGGTAAGTAAGTTTTAATGTTATTAAATACTTATAATTTCTTATTCCTATTGCGAGAATATGATAATTATTTTCATATATTTAATTTTGCAGGTGAAAAGAACTTTTTTATTGCTATTTTGTTATAATGATGTTTTTTTTTTGTTTTACTGTGGAATTCATTTTGCAAAAAAGTAGATAAACCTGTTAAGCGCATTGAGCTACTACGTGTTTTTATGATATAGTTTGGTTGCTAAACCATGGTATTCAATCATATTTACAGGCACATTATGCTTCAGAAACGAAGAAATGTTTCCTTCTTTAGAAAAGGCAAACAAGAGTTTTATAATGTTTTAATAATCGGATTAGAGCGCGTTATCATCTTAAGCAAAAGATATTCCTTGCAAATAAGTTACTTTTTAGAAACAATAACAAGACACTAAATATAAAAAGCTTTGAGAACTAAACATAAAAGCATTTTGGGACATTATGAGTCTTTAAGTAAACTTTTCTCAGCTAAACAAAGTAAATAAGTATTAGCCAATTTAAGTTTTTGTCTTGACAAAACAGGCTTTCTTTATCGGAAACGACACAAACAAATTATGTTTTAGTGGATATTCAAATGAAATAAAAAAAATCGAATCAAATTTGCAAAAAATTATAAAACAACAACAACAACAATAATAATAACAACAATAATAAAATAATAACAACAAAAATCTAATAACTGGTGAAAACTACTCAATCCAAAAAAAGTTTCAGAAAGTAAATAAACTACTCAATCCAAAACAAGTTTCAGAAAGTAAATATATTTAACAAATTTAAATCTTAAATGTGTCAAAAGATAGAGAAATTTTTGATGTTCAAAAAAAGATGAATTTGTTATATATGAGTGCCTTAAGATATAAGTCATTTTTAGTTACATTTGCTAAGAAGGGAAATTGAAAAAAAAATCAAATTTTACTTTTTTTTACATTTTTGCACCATTTAAATAATAAAAGATTGTAACGATAACTGTAATGTTTTTTTTTTTTTTTTTTTTTTTTTTTTTTTTTTTTGAGAAAAAAATGTTTTCAACGGTATTCTTATGAACATATGAAACGGTTTCTTAATTGGATTTTTATGTCATGCACATTGTTCAAATTTCGTGGTTGTTGTGAGATGATGGTGTGATGTTAGTATGGTATTATTGGAACTACAGTCTTAAAATAAAACAGTGTAATTGATTTTGTTTAAATCCTTAAATAGCTGCGAATATGTTGCCACATTTGATTACTAACAGGATTTATCTCATACTATGTTGGGCAGTTTACTTATACTTGCTTAAATGAAATAGTAAAATTTAATGCTTAATACTGTATAAGATTATAATTTTTCATCAACTAAATCAGTCTGAATTTGTTTGTCTACAGCTAACTGTAGTATTACCGCTATAAAAAAACCGATAAATTCATGCTAGTTTGTCAATTCATCATTTAACATTTTATTATTCTATATCAAACGTTTGAAGGTCAAAACTTTAACATTCATTAAAAAGAGCCCAAATTTATCATAGCATAGTTCATTTATTACCTAAAGTGATTTGCCGCGTAAATTTATCTAGACGGAAATGATTAGAATAGTGCACGCCAAAATCTTAGCACATATATTTGATTGTACTTTATTCAATGAATGCAACTAAAGTGGTTAAAATTTGATTTATTCTATCGTTTGAAAATATGTCGTTTAAATTAATTAATAATATTTAAAGAGGATGTTTTTTCAACGAACAAATATTTCAAACCAATAAAGGTAAAATTATTAATGGTGTCACACTGTGTTATCTCTATGAATTTATCATATAAATTACAATAGCTTACATTTTGTTTGAGTTTTTTGTAGCTTAAGCAAAACCACATGCATTATTATATTAATTTTGGTTTAGTTTAAGATACAGATACTTTCATACTTTTACGAAATCACTTTTAAAAACTAGTCTTACTATTAAAATGAAAAAGAGGATGACAGAATAAACTTATTGAGTTTTCAAAACGAATGTTATGTAATTCACAATTTACGAAAGGTCTGAGTAATTAAGAAAAGTATATGTGATTTTTGATATTTGAAAAAAGCAATGTTAATGCTTTGTTCATTTTATATATGAAATATTTATTTTTCTTTCAATTTAAAAACCTGTTCTTGAGCAATGTTCTTTTGACAAAATTGCTTTTTAATGTATTGATAAAATTAAACTTATTTTTCATATGTGTTGCGCAAGCTTATCGCTTCTCGAAACGCTCTTCTAATCTCCGTTCCCTGGAACAAACCTTATACTAAGCCAATTACAACGGCTGCCCACTAATCGCTGTCAATCAATTCTCTTATATTACGTAGTCTATACGCTCGTTAACCATCGCCCAACCGCCACTCCCATTCATAAATTTGTATAAGATTCAAATGCAATTAGTGGCTTTTATTCAAATCGAATTGTATATATTTTAGTCTATGTGGTGAAAAAACAGCTATTATTTTACTTGACATAATTCTTAAAAGTATTGATTTAAATCAGTGCATCAATGTCAAATTGAAAGAAAGGCAAACGACTAATCGTTTTTTTTGGCTTGAAACCCGCCTAGTCTAAATTCCTGTACTCAATGTTATGTATTTAACGAACACAATGTTGGGAAAGCATATTTTTTTTTGAAAATTCAGAAATAACGAAATTTGTTTTGTAATGCGTCTTTGTTTGGTACCCTGCTGGGCTTCTTACTGCTGATGACATGTTGCTTGTTCTCTTCTATTTTTGTTCGGTGTCCTGCTAAGCTCCTTGTCGATCGAGTGTTGCTGGGTTTTTGTTTAGGGTGCATTCATTGAATTTCCCCTTCCTTGTTAATTTTTGTTTTCATACGTTTTTTATGTGAAATGTTTAATTTCATAACTTCATTTACCTTTATTAGTTAACATTTGCACCTAAACACTCTGAAAAATCTTAATTATCGTATTTAAACGTGTTTTACACAATAATACATAATAAACCTATATACTAGTATATGATATGAAAAGAAATAAATTCTATTTATAGTAATGTTTTATATTAACACCTACGAAATACTCGCAAGTAGTTAGTACTGACGACTGGCGGGAGAAAGGGTCTCGTTAAAGCAATTTATAATATACATTTATAGTCACTTGACAGAAACAAACCGCAACAAATCTATTATACAAAAGGTAAAATAATTATATACCTACATTATAATTTAACTATAAAGTCTTTAAAGTCAATAAAATTCTTACCGCTGAATTTCTAAAATGAACTTGCCAACTTTCCATTCTTTTTTTCTTAGGTTGTCTCTTATAACCTTCTGTTTTCATATTAAAATAAAAATATGATGTTAGTCAGCCAACAATATAGAGCATGGTCAAACTGCACTGGTATACGGGCTGGTCTGGCTCTATACTGGTAGCAAAGCCTTTTCACCCACGGCTCCAGCAGGGTAATTGAAAAATTGTCCGATTAACGATCGTTGCATCATTGTTAATAATTGCCTATAGACAAATAAACGCTCGAAATAATACACCTTCTGGCGTAACTATATATTAGACACCACTGGATGGCATTTCAAAACAAGTGGACTCATATGTTTTGACAAAGTAGACAAGACAATAACTTATCAAATTTTATTTTTCATATTATTTTTTAAATGCTACAGGTAGATTTTTTTTTCTGACCGCAAAAGTTGTGAAAAATAAATTAAAATAAGACTTCTTTCAACATTTGATATGAAGGGTGGGTTGAAACTGATTTATTTTTCGACCTTCGTTAAATTAAATGGGTTATAATCATTTCATGATATTAGAGACAGGTCAGGGCAATATGATGACAGTTTCTTTATTAATTACATGTATAAACGTCTGGAAACAATATTATATTTTCTCTTTACTTTGGTTTATTGTTATTGCGCAACTGAGCGCAGGTTTTAGTTTATGATAAACGCATTCCGTGCAATGTAAATCTTAAACAAGCAATTCGTTGAATTTATATCTTCAAATGTTTTCCATTTTTAAGTGGATTTTTGGTCCGTATATGTGTCTAATTAATTAATAGTCATTTATTGACATAAGTGTATAGCAACTTAGGCAAGGAATTGTACTTTGAAGGGTAAATTTGATTTTAAAGGAGAGAATGTCAACAACTCAATTTAAACACTTTTGAGGTTAGTTGATCATAGTGTTTGTAATGTCAGTATGAAGACTTTTTATTGTTATATATACATATCATAATTTAGCAAAATTACTAATTAATTCCAAAGTACAACGAATTTACCTCTATTCGAGGGTCAATAACTGTTTAACTTAATAAAATTCTGTTTGAAACTGGCAATAATATTGCGGCATCTCTCTTTAGATTTAAATGTTAATTTAAAAGCCTTGTCAGCAGTTTGCTAAGAAATAGCGTCTGGAAAACGATTTTTTCTGGTAAACATTACTACAATAACCATTCAAAAGGCCATTAAAACTTGACTTAATGTTTGACTTGGCAATATGCAAATTGATTGCGCAATTTTCGCATCTTTTTATGCATTGGATTGTTCTCACAAATGGCCAATGGAATCTCATTGACCTGGCAGGAAAAATAGCGAGGAAACGAATTTTACTTAATACTTACTGCATAACCAATCAGCTGTGATAAATTCAAGTTGAATGGTCCGACATGGACATGCAAATGATATGCGGTCTTGGTGTTGCAGTTGATATTGAATATTCCTTTAACGTTTTATTGAAATCCAGTCATACGTTGCTGAGAAAAAGTGCGGACACGAAATTCGTACGGACAGATGGAGGTTCTAACGAGACAGTACTTTTTATGGCTACTCTATTGTTTGCTTTATAGTTCTTTGCACATAAAAGAAAATAGTGACATAAAAGCCTTACGAAATGAATGACAGCAAAGATAATGTACAGCTACCTATTGTTCTTTTAACCACGCAAGTATTGAAATGACTAAACATTAAAAAGTCTTACAGACATTGTACCAAAGCGAAGGCGGCAGACGTAGAATTAAGTATTTGTTTTATTTTTGTTGTTTCAGTCTTCGAAGATCGACATACAGACCAGCTATGGTGTCAAAATCGAGCCATTTGATCAAAGCAATGTATATATAGACTCACTCTCAGAACCCTTTGAGGACAGGTGCGTGGAATTTGATCATTTTTAAACTCATTGACCTTTTCTAAAGTAAAGTGCCTTGGAGGTCAATGTCATGGTGACGCACGTCGAATTGCAATGACATTCGCCTTTCCCATCCCTCCAAACGGTTGAATAAATCATTCTTAAAGTAGCTAAAGAGTCTTTTTTTCTTTGCCATTAAAGTATTATATATTTATCAATAGACAAATACAGTAGGCAACAGAATAACGAATAACCAACCAAAGTAGATTGGCAAAAATCTTTAAACTACGTGGTTTGAATTTTGGTCCTGTATTTAAATTGATAATTGTTTTTATTTTAGTACTTTTGTAGTGATATAATCAGTTTGTAACAAAACACGTTACGCAATTAAATTACTGGACGAACTTTTGCTTTCAATGTGCGTTTACATTCTAATCTATAAATTGTCTGTATCATAGGGTTAAAGATATTTAAAGGCTTAATTAAATTAATTACTCCGTTACACAGTGATATTTTGAGGTTCAAAAACGCTGCAAGTTTAAACTACTTTTTTCAACCCATCTATATTTACATTAATTGGGCAATTTGTCCCTAATGCTACATGATACCTTCTGTTTGGCGCGCGACTTACAATCATTTATTTGTTTTCTTTGAATTCCTTATCAGTTACAAATTATTTAGTGATTAACCTGTCCATGCTCTGTCTTGTGCCCTGTCCTGTTTTTGTTTGGGGTCCGCCTGGGCTCTTTGCCACTGGTTCTTGTTGCTGGGTCGTAGGGGGGTTGCGTTCATTTAACGTCGCCTTTCCTTGTTGATCTTGTTTATCATATTTTATCTTTTTCTTGTTTAAACTTACGTTTACAAAGTAAACCGCAATTTATATTTTTTTCAGTATTCAATCCTGATAAAGAGAAGCGATTTTCGGGTCAACGTTCAGAGACAACTCTGACACAAATCTGTGCAATATTTTATTTTATTTCAAACGATTTATCGTTATTAAAACATAATTTCATGAAAGTCTTAAACAATATACATTAAAATTGGCGCTAAAATCATGAACCAATTGCCGAATTTACGCCTATATCAAAATAAAAATGTTTAATTATGCCATTTTTGTTTTGAATGCAATTATTGAAAATTTATGAACGTGTTTGCAAATTGCACCAAGTGAACTTCGGAAAATGTTTTTTAAACGTAAGGTTATACTAGTACATGTTTACGTATATCCCAGCTTTTTAAAGTTATCATCAATATTCAGTGACTATTTACAACCCTATCCCTCCTCAGATGAAGGATAGAATATAGCTTCATTATCAATATTTCAGGCATTCACTGAGGTTTGAATTCAAGACTACTTCCGGTAACGGCACGTTATTTTATGCAGTCAGGCGGAACGACCTTCAAGACATGGTTTCCGGAAGTCTGCACGAAGGTTACCCACAGTTTAAGATCAGATGCATGAGTTCATACGCTGACTTTACAATTCCAGTTCGAGTTGATGACGGAGAATGGCATAGGGTTAGTTGAATAAGACACACGCTCCGACATTTCAAACGCTTTACATTTTGTTTTATTCATAACATATTAATTGGTATTTTATAAGTACTTGCTTTTATGATAAAACCATTATTTGATTTCGTCTTCCTTTATTTAATTATATGGAAGTATCACAATTTTTAAATGAACGAAATTTTGTAATTGTATTTGTTATTGTAATATATTTTTCCTCTTACATTTGTTCACCAAATTACTGTTTTTAACGATTGTACATTTGTAGAAAGTATCATCTCAAGCTGTGATTATTTTTTTAACAATAGGGCACCTGTTCTTTTTTTAATTATAATTAATCTCGGTCTAACAGCTTTGTCACTCAAGTCTAAAATCTATACTTTGAATGTTATAGAGCATGGCCACTATTCATAAATGTTTTGTTTTCTATCTACGCATTTTTCGCAATGTTGTGTAGGTCCAACATTTATTTCCAGGTGCGATTCATCAGACGGCACGGAAAAGGTATATTTCTCGTAGATGAATTAGAGTACTTCGACCAGTATTACGTCAGTTGTGGGGGCTTTACGTCAATCAATTTCGGCAACAGAAACCCGGCGCACTATCAGTCTAAAAGTGTAAAAGAATTACAGGTACGAGACAGTTATGTTTTTTTTGTTGTTGTTTAAGGATTGGAATCCCTGCTAGATATTTCCGTGTACCAATTCTTTTTTGTCATTATTACCAACTACCTTATCGTCTGCTTCAAACACCTTGAATAATCCCTTCAGCAATATATTATAATATCAAATTTAGGCAAAAGGCATGTTCCTAGCATACTTTTCTTCTTTAGTTATACTTGAGACGGTAACAAAAACAAAACGTGGAATGATCTCGTAAAAAAGTCCACATTTTTGGTGTTTACCAAGACCGGTATGGCTGTACGTACTTGAAGTAATAATCTTTCTAAATGATGCAATGTTCTGAATTTTATCACTCGATTAAAATTCTTTGTGCTCTTTTGTGCTGACGGCGGAAAATAAAATGTCAAACTGTAATTTATTTCCGCTGTACTTAATTTTCTTTGTTGTGGTTAATATTGCAATGACCTGAAATAATAAATTCCAAGTAGACACAAAGTAAACAACAACAGAGTTGTATTATTGATTCATCATATACATGTATTTTCATTGAACTACATTACTAAGTCCACAGTTGTTTCTTAATTGATTTTTTGCACAAATCTTAAAACCATCACGCTTTGAACTTTGAAAAATACGAGCTCTATGGGAGAGAGACTTGAAAGGGGAGTCTGCCTGATACAAATGTCATCAAATCATTGTTTCCGATACATCAGGTCGTCTGCACGCGTTAGAGCCATAAAATTCGTCTGATAATTGGAACTATTTTATTCACGCTTATGTAATACACGCAAGCGCCAATACAATTAGAGAAATGAAAAATTCTTTTGTTTTGTTTTTGTTTTTGTACAAAATACCTCGAGCAATATTTTATTTGTTGGCGATTGTCATATGTTGACCAAAACACCTTGCTTGCATAAGGAAAAAGTATTTGGTAACTATAAACTTACACTTTTATGAAATCAATAAATCCATCATTAACATGTTTTTACTGAAATCAATGTGTAGTCTCCTTGTACAAGTTGTTGTTGTTTATTGAATAAGTACAAAAACATAAGCCTAGGCATTGGTTCTACGGCAGTAAAAGAACACAAACAATTGCTTTTTGTAACGGTTTAGCGGTTTGATTGATTGGCACCTTATCTTTGGTGTACATCCGACATGGCGAATTAATCCAAGTAGACCACCTCGTCTTATTTCTAGTTACCTACACAAGAATAAAGTTAATTAATATTTGACTTATAATTTGACACTATCGATCGGTTTCTTTGCCGATAATTGATATCCCCTTTAATTCAATTAATTATAGCATTGATCTAATTAATATTGCTACCCTGGCACTTCACTAACATGACGTCATTATCATTTGGATTGATAACAATTACTTGATCATTTAGAATACAAGACCGTCGACATTAACTTTTCTATGCAGTTTTGGAACAAACTATATTATAATACACATTTACTTAGCAATTATGTCGTTAATTTCTTAGGACATTAAGCACAAGGCGCCAGTTCAAGTATTTCCATATTTTTACTGAAATAAGGAGTAATTTTGTACAATTATTTTTTTTTCGTTCATATCAATTGAAATAATAAGGGTATTTTACATTTAAGCTGTCGCCACCTGCGTTACTTAATATAAAAATACCAGTCGTTAAGTAGTTAAGAAACAGGAAGCATTTAGTGTTAACATGTGAACATTGTGGCTAGCGTATGCAATATGTATGAGTTTACCGCAAATTAAAATAATTTAAGGAAGATTGAAAACAAACCCAACATTATCCAGGAAGATTGTTGTATGGAAATCAAGATGTATTGATACTCGCATAAAGTATACAATGTTTTTTATTCTATTTTTTTCGCCGAAGGCCATCTGAAATCAGTTTGACTTCTTGTAAAATTTACAGGGAAGAACTGATTCATTGGTCATTTTAAATACAAATTTAATTCTGCGAATCTCATTTGCCATTCTAAAATAAAATGTAAAGAATTGTTCTTGCCATTCAAAAATAAAATTTTAAAGACAATTCTGACATGAAATGTAAAGGATTGTTCTTGCCAATATAAATTAATATATAAAGGATAGTTATAATATAAGATATACCACGTTGTTTATTTTGTCAAATAAATATGTATCTAAAACTTAGAAATAACATATACAAGTTAACCAGGTTTACTTCGGTAGAGTATCTTTTTGTAAAGATAGTTCTTGTTTATTCTCTAATTTCGAGTCCGTAATAAGTTAATCAGTGTTGTGTTCTATAACGCCAAAAAGTAGACCGTTTATTAAAAACCTATCTGTGCAGTTAAATATAATTTGCAAATTATCTCAAACTATTTACTCAAACACGGTCCTTAATATCAGTCTGTAATTTTGAATAATATTTTGATCTTACATTACTATTTGATATCGAATGGAACAGAGCGTGGTGTATAAGTAAGTTTTTTTCTAACTAATTAAATATTTAATTTGATAATGATATGTTTATTTAATGGATATATTCATTTGTGAAAAACAAGTTACTTCAATGCTTACTCTTATATGGTTGTTTCATAGCTTCTAAGATAAATATGGACTGAATTATTAAAGATGTCTTTTTGTCTATTCTTACGACAAGTTCAATTTCCTGAAAACCGTTGAATGAAGTGAAAAGTGAAAATTGATTTGTTGCTAGAAACAACATATGCTTCAAAAGTGATTTATATGCCAATCATATCCTTATGCGCATGTCGTTAAGTGTTTCAAACATTTCTTTAAAAAAGATCACTCAATGACTTTTTATGATGATCAAAAGTTCCTTATACATAGAAATAAATCTTATATTGTTGAAGGTATCGAAATAGAATCTGTTTGCAAGTTAGTTTAGATGCGTACTAACGTTAACATTTATGATCAAAGTATTTCTGGTTTAAACATATGTGTATTTTATTGCGTAAATGGTAAATGACCAGCAAATTACAATGGTTCTTTTCATTGCAATAGGTTGCCCTTTGTTTATGAGCTACGGTTAAGAATAAATTACCTCCATCAAATGTGTTAGTAATTTAATTGAAGAAAAAGTTGTTTGCAAAAATGGTATATTTTAAGTACTTTTTTAACGATGAGACTTGAATATAAACGTCTTGATTTTTATTTTGTGGTTTGTTATTACCTTTCGAGGTTTAATTAATGTACTTTCAATTTGTTCTTAAAACAGGACAAGGACGGACAGATGGATGGTTGTATAAGGAGGTTTTACATCAGTACGGGAAAAGACGCCCATCCACACTACACTACTGTGTCCGAGTGCAACTGAAGAGGGAATCTTAGCCGCGCGGTCGTTGTTGCTATTCTGTTCTCCGTTCGGATCTAGGTATAAATTTATACCGAAAGAAACTTTTGACAGTTCCGGCGGTTACCATTAGTTATCCGTCGCCATGGTGTTTTACAGCTGTGAATTTGGTTGTTGAAACATATTCATGTTCGGCATTGCTTACTGGATTCAACAAAATATATATTTGATAAGCAAATCGTTGACTGAGTAAGACTTCGAACAGATGAAGCAAATGTCACAGTACTGTTTCTATAAAAAAAAACACTTTTATCACTCAATGTCATTGTTGTTGCAAATGTGCAGTGAACATTTTATCCGTCCAAATATTGTTTACGTAACATGTATATTTAAACACGGTGAAATATAATTGAAATCAGCCCTAAATAACGCTAAGCAATCTAATTAAAATCCTAAATAACGCTACACATTATCTGAACTTTAGTCAGGTTGAAACACAGTGTCACTTACCATCCGTCAAATAATATGACTCATAATCATGAAATACTTTACATACAAAGTTCTTTTGTATGCTCAGAAAAAAAATTCTTCTGTTCGCGCCATAAACATTCGCAACTGCTTTTTGAGTTTTAAAAAAGTGCATTGTCGGACAGTTTATGAGGGACTTTTATTTATATATCATACATAGTTACAAAGTCAAGTACAACTTAAAAGTGAAACAATTCGGTTTATTATGTGCAATAGGTTATATTTTGTGGTTTTTTTTATTCTTTATTTTCAAACATTGCATCATTTGTAAGCACTCATTACGTCACTAATCATCTATGTTTAATATTGTATTAGTCATGATATTTTAATCATGACTCAAATCATGCGTTGTTTTTGTTAATTTCGCTTAACATAATCATGTGATACCTTACCACAATTTTGTTATTGATTGACTTGTTTAGCAAGAGTTAAAATGAATAAATGCTTTATATGGAATAACATTTTTTATGTGCTTATATAGAGCTGTCATATCATACGATGATATAGCGCGAGTAAATAAAAAATAAAAAAAACACATAAAACACTGTATCCTTAGAGATTAAACTTTGAGCAGGCCATGTTACTATACAATTTATGCATGCTAGGCAGCTAGACAATTTGTTGCAATACATTTAGTGTTTGCAATATGATCGTAAAACGGTTTTTATTGACATATTGTACCCTTGTGATGTGAATCAAACTGAGATTGTTACAATAACTGGTAACATCTAATATACAACTTAGATCAGAGGCACTTGCCTATTGGGGCACAAGCATCGAAACAGCTATGTCAAATGTAATAAAGTAAAGTATATGATTATACACGTGTTATTTTACTCTTTAAATGCTATTGATAAATTGACTTGTATTGCATCGTAGTGTTGATATATTTGTCTTGTCCTTTTGAATCATTGACACCAAAAACTTATTAAATACTGCTTTAGCCGGTACTATGGTGTGTTATGTTGAACCTTACATTATTTCACATGAACCAACCAAATTAAACCAAGTTTGCTATTTTCATTTTTTAGCTTGTGTTTTCATTGCTTCCGATGGCTCGTACCTTATCTTACATTGGCTATGTCACCGGTGTAAAGCCAGATTCGTCTACACATCAGTGCAGTCTGACATGACACTTTAAATTATCAAAAAATGAATTAAAGGGATATCAAGGCAAATTAATGACAAAAATATTTAAATGATCTCATGAACTAAAATCACGCTAAAATGGAATTTATACAATTCCTCCATGGATTTCTGTATTAAACATTATATATTAAAACACGTTTTGTGACTTGGAACAAACCCTGGAAGTAACAATAACATATACTGTGGATATTGTATGATTGAAACAAGTTTAAGTCATTCATTTTATATATTCTTTAACGTTTCCAAAGTTCACTGTGACAACTATTGTGAAATCTTAATGCTCTAACCTGACCCACGTGGGTCAGGTTAGAAAACCATCATTTTATACTTTTAAATGAGAATAGATTTGTTCCCGTGATTGCCTAGTATAATTATTTTGAGGACATTTACAGAATAATTAATGAAAAACTCAAAACTAAGAAATGAAAATTTTGCCTGTGTCTCCTTGTAAAGGCCTATTATGCCTCAGAAATGCTTTCATTTTTATTTTTAAAAAAAATCTTGTTACAGTTTCCTAAAACATCCTCATTTCCTACATACATGAAATTTCTTTTGCATCTTTAACTCTTTTGGCAATTGGTATAATCATAGTGAATTAGTATTTTGTATACGATTTAAAATACAACTTTGTTTACATTTTGCTACCTTTACGATACAAAACTGCATGGTTCAGTGCTGTTTTTACAGTTGAAAAACACCTGACATATTCTTAATCTATTATTTAAACATTATTAAACACATGTTTGATATGATAAAGAATGAAAATATATGGAAATCTTTAAATTAAAAGGAAATCGTGAATCTGACCATATATCGTATGATTATATAAATAAACAAATTAAATTTCAAACACGGTGAAAAAGATATGCATATGGCGCAAGATATTTCGCAACCGCATTTAAAAGCTGAGTGGAGCCACATAGTTTTAACATTTAACCACAAACATGAAACAAATGGCCCAGAATAAAGACAAATGTCACGATGAAACACAGTGGCGTGTCTATAAGAAGTAGTTTGACATTATAAACTGTGCATTTGATGTATTACCGATTAGTAAAATAATAAATTTGCATTGCACCTGTCAACGGACCATTAAAAGTCTTTCATTTTGGTCCTTTTAAGATTTTTTTATCATGATATATATATATTTTGCGACAATTTTCACAAGTTGAACAAAATAAACAATTGCAATAATAGGATCTTAACATGGATCAACTGATAGTTAAGTAAATAAAATGTAAGATGTAGAAAATAAAGCACGCAACAAAGCTTATCAGATCTGCCGTAATTTATGTCGTATATGGTTAAATAGTGCATTATGACATTTGATTATCCAAATATCTCTTTCATACTTTCATAAAGCCTGAAAAGTATTGATAATGTGATAATAATATTAACCGTAACTCGGCAACCCCATCTTATCCGGGACGGTGCAACTACATTACAGTAGAGAGACCAACGTGTTGGTTATTTTCAATATAATTACCATTTGTTAGTGCATCAAGGAAGTTTTATTTCTAAAAAATCTTGTATCACCGGATAAGCCGGGAAATTCCCAAATATTCTTAATTCTGAAGTAACTCTGTTCTAACACTATCGGAGCGTTTCGTATATAAACAAATTAGGATAGAAGAGTGTATTATTTCAAAGCAATCCACTCGATGTCAAAATGATTTTTACGTGATGATGCGCATGTTTCTGTCCTCCCTTCCTGGATCTGGCCAGATATCTGTTACCCTTATAACGTTAACACAGTCATAACAAGGTAACATAATGTTAATTTTTTATTCTCAGCATTTCTTATTTCAAATTTTTGCTTAAATGGTAAACATTGCTATAGTATAAAACTATTCTCACTCACTTTCATTCCCTATCATCGTACAATGCCGAAAATGCCCTTAAAGTCAAGATATTTTACCAATGCAAAATATTTACGTTTTATCATTAAACAGATGAGTCAATACTTTTGCATTACTATATAATTAAGATATATTTATTTTTAAGTAGTTTTTTTAATTATTGAACAGGTAAAATTTATAACATAAGGTTTTTGATAAGGTTGAGTGTACGTGTCAAAAATTATAAGAAAATAATTCATCAGAAAGCAGACTATCATCAAAACCGTATTTATTATATCAACCTGTGTACAAGCACGTTTTAGTAGGCGAGGCTTTTTGTAATTTCTTTTTGTTTTGAGCTTAACATTTTATTCATCAAAACATTTTTGTTTCTCGAATGTTTGTTTTATATTACTCCTTTTAGCATATGGGATTTTTTCACATAAATGTCAAATTTTCTTCATGAAATTTTAAAAATGCTTAGTAGTGAACTGACAACAAAGTCGTTACAGATGAGACTTTTTTGTGATAATGTAACGTTTTTGCTCTTTTCAAACGATTTGACCGCACACTTTTACAAACAATAGTGATAAATATTATATTTTAACTTAAACTAAAAACTCATTTGAAAACAATTGTATGTAATCACAATAACAGTTTTGTATGTTTCTTTCATTTGTTGAAAGCAAATGCTGAAAACTGCTTTTTGATGAAAAGCTTATTTTGGTCGCAGATGTATCACGACTATAGTTTTTCTGCAAAAGTCTTGATTGTAGCATTTTACTTGCGATAAATTTTACCAAAAAGAATAAAATTGTCAAGTGTACTTTAGTCTATGATTTCAGATTAACATATTCAGTTCCTTAAACAGCAGGACAAATATGGTTAATTGCAAAGTATGTCTCAAATCGAAATTGAATCGTTTTTCACTATAAGACTTCTTTTCCGTTCTAAAACCCTTTTCAGTGATTTAGAATGTTTATATTTTGCTGCATCACAAGTTGTAAAATATTACATAAACTGTTTATTTAATGTTCATACTTTTGCAAATGCAAAAATATTTTTCATGGCAAAATGCAATTTACAATGCCCATGGCAAAATACTATTTTCAATACTACACACAAGCATTCCATGCATATGAACAGAAAATTAGTAAAGATAGAAAAACAATATATCACGCTGAATAATTACTAGTAGATATGTTATATTTTTAGCGTAAAAAATATAGAATAAAATTGCAAAAATGTCATGGTAAAAGTATCAAACCGCTCTTAAAATATTAATTTTTATGTAACAGTCATTCAGAAAATTTTGTCCAGTAAATTTGCACTATTCTCGGAACAAAATTAACACGAAACGAATAAGTTGTAGAACAAACAGTAAACAAAATCAAAAATTCTCTTCAAATCAATACAAGTCGTTTCAAAGTCAACATTTTACAATTAAATGTTAAATCTTTACACTTGATGTTAACCTAAATTATGCACTTTTAATCTGAAGTATATTATGCACTTTTAATCTGAAGTATTTGCTGTTTAAACATTTCTATTTTTGTTATCAAGTTTGTCAAAATGTAAATGTTAAATATTTCCCAACACAGCATGATCAAAACAATGTTGCAAACGTGATCTGATTGAGTCTTATTTCAAGGGGTAGCGGTAAATATGCCTTCTATAGCAATGGCTTGGAAAGAATATTCATACCACTGTACAGAGAATCACACATCTAGAAGAAAAGAAGCTACGTCGGAAACTCCAACGAAATATTTAAAATTAACCTTTGACTTTTAGATCACTAAATAAGGTTTCTGATCAACCTATCATTTAAATTGTTTGATTAATACATACCTACTTAATTCGTCCAATGATATAGTCTTATTTATTTTTGTTCAGAAAAAAATAAGACTGATTTAACATAGGCCCAAAATAAAAAAAAAAAATATCCTAGGTAGAAATCAATAAATTATTTTAGGTTATTTAAAAGGTTACATTATGGAATATATTGATGATATATATAGTTTAATGTGATTAATTTGAACCAAATTGTTTAGTTAAACAGTCTTTGTTAAACACAGGCTTCACTTTTACCAATTCTTTTAAATTGATTTCCGACGAATAATTGTCTTTCATTAAAACAGTTAGTGAAGTTATTATATTAGACCTTAATGATCTAAATGATATAAATTCTTTAAAACATATTGCAAAAAACAAGCTTGGAATTTTTTCATTATACTAATGTCACTGATTGCATCTAATAATACTAAAAGAGACAGCAGGTTTATTTTACAAAAAAAAAAAAACACAGAAACTTTAGGAAAATAAATCGTAAGAGTCAAAATTAAATTCAAACTCAATTTAAAATACAAAACTAAATGCGAAAGTAATAAAATGTTAAGATATAAATCAAGTTGTGTTGGCTGGAATTTTTATGTTAACAGTTGAGTTTAACTAAAAAATATTTTAATCGACAAGTAATGAGCAATTTATATATAGAGTGAGTATTATAGGAAATCAAATTTAACTTAAATGAATTAGATCTGGGGTATTTTCTAAATACACATTGTACCAAGTTTGACTATTTGACTTCTAGGTTTTCATCATAAATCATTTCAGAACTAACCACATTATATTATGTAAAGTTTGGTTTTTAGTTCATCACATCCAACAACACGAAGTCAAGATTGTATTCTTAGTATGCAAAATTATAGCATTGGTTGGCCGTAAACAATCGAGGGAATTTGTAGGGGACAAATGAATCATGGCAATATTGACTATCACATGTCATGGCCAAACGTGAAACACAGATGAATCCTGACAACATTTCAATAATTTGTTAAGACCAAGCCCAAATACTGACAACGGTGCAATGTATTCTGAGGACAAACAAATCCTAATAATTCAATCAAATATTTATGAATCTTGAAAAGGGTGACCCCTCGGAGCTCAAGGTCAAATGCAGATGGCAAAAATCCTAACAATATTACAATAAACTACCAAAGATCAAGGCCAACTTGAGGTCAAATGAATCCTGGCAACTTTTTAATTAATTATTAAACCGGAAGACAAATAAATCTTGAAAATATTGCGATGAACTATTTTAGGTCAAAGTCAAAGTTGGAGGACAAATGAATTCTGACAATATTGAAATAGATTATTTACGCCAAGGTCAAACGTGGACGACAAATGAATCCCGACAACATTCAAATAAATGTTTAGGCCAATATCAATCTTGGAGGACAATTCTATCCCGACAATATTTCAATTAACAATTTAATGTCAAGGTCAAACTAAAAGGTAGGACAAATACAACCTGACAATATTTCAATGAATTATTTTAGGTGAAAGTCAAACTTGGAGGATGAATTATTCATTATTGCTCACAAAATTTCAATGAAGGGTTTAAGTAGTTAAACTTTGAAAGGTGGGAGTATGTAAATATAAAGTAAGGCCAATAAATTTTGATGATTTTATATTATAGTATTTCAATTAAAAGTCAGTGTTTGACGTAGGTCTGCTTTTTTTACCATGTGCGACATTTGTGTTCTATAAACTGAAATTGTAGGTAGCTACTACGTACGTAAGATTTAATATCAAAATGTCATCTTCTAAATATCTTAAATATCTATATTTATCTGTTATAACGTTAAATGAAAGATTAAACAAACACTTTTGGTTATGCAAATGTTGCGATAAATTCTACTCACATAGTCATAATGTTACGCAAGACACAATAACGATTCAAGGCTATTTTGTTGTTACACTGATAAATCATAATCCAATTTGTAGATAAAATAATACTAGTTGTATAGGAATAAAGATAAAAATAAAAAATGACATGATGACAATTTTGTTCGTATTGAGATTGAGACATTATTATGTCCCTTTGTGATAACTTTATACTTAACATAGAAACAGGTTGGTGATTTAACTTTGATAACATTTGACAATTCAGGGAATATATCGTTGGGAGCAATTAACGTATGTATAATAATACCAAGTGAATTGAATGTAGTAATAAAGTTTGACATTGTGCATAAAAGCCTTACGGAATGAATGTATGACATCAAAGATAATGCACAGTTACCTACTGTCCCTCTAACCACATAAGTATCCAAATGTAAGCTGGACAGATGGACAGACGGAAAGATGGACGGACGGAAAGATGGTCAGGCAACGTCAAAACAATATACACCTCCCGATTCCATCGGCGGGGAGTAATAAATTTATCAACCTCTTGCATGACTTAACATTAAATACTCTTATGTTTCCTCATATCAGATATTGTACCAAGGCGGAGGGCGTACAATTAAGTATTTGTTTTTATTTTTATTGTTTCAGTCTTCGAAGATCGACATACAGACCAGCTATGGTGTCAAAATTGAGCCATTTGATCAAAGCAATGTATATATAGACTCACTCTCAGAACCCTTCGAGGACAAGTAAGTGAAATTTGACCTTTTCTTTTCTAAAGTAAAGTTATTTGGAGGTCAAGGTGACGCGCGTCGAAATTCAATGACATTCGCCTTTCCCATCCTGCCAAACGGTTAAATATATTATTCTTACAGTACCCATAGTTTACCTTTTTATAGTATCTGTACAATTTGTGGCAGTTAAGTATGATACAAATACAGATTTGTAGTCAACAAAAAGACGAACAACCAAACAATTTGAAAGAAGATTGGCAAACATCTATATTAACCACGTATTGATATACTGTTCTTATCTTTTTTTATTGTTGTGGTGATATAATCATTTTAAAACTAAAGACGTTATGCAATCAAATTTGTGGATAAACTTTTGCTTTCAATGTGCGTTTAAATTAATAAATTAATTCAAATGTATAAACGGTATTTTTTTATAGGGTTAAAGCTATTAAAGGGAATAATTAAATTAATTACTCCGTTTAACAGTGATCTCTTGAAGTTCAAAAACGTTGCAAGGGTATTTTTTCTTTATTTAAACTGTTAACACTTTTTTTACCTTAATCGGGCAATTTGTCCTTAATGCTAATGATACGATCTATTTATCCTTTTTCATGTTTATTCTTTCGTTCTCAAAGTAAACCGCAAGTTTTATTATTTTCAAATATTCAACCTTGTTAAAGAGGAACGATTTTCTTGTCAACGTTCAGAGACAAATCTGACACAAATCTGCAATATCTCATTTTACTTCAAACGATGAAAAATATTTTTGTTATTTAAACATAATTCTATGAACAATTTAAACAAATGTAAATTTGGAGCCAAAATCACAAACCAATTGCCGACAGTTTTAAATTAACATCTATAATAATGAAATGAGAATAGTTTAATTTCTTATTTTTGTTTTGAATGCAATTATTGAACGCTTTATGAACGTACTTATGAACAGCGAATGGCAAATTGCACCAAGTGAACTTGAGAAAAATGCTTTTTAAACGTAAGGTTACACTAGTACACGTTTACGGGCATCAGAGCATTTTTTTAAATGTGACTATTTACAACCCTATCCCTTCTCAGATAAAGGTGCGCAAAAGAAAATAGCTTCATTATCAATATTTCAGGCATTCACTTAGGTTTGAATTCAAGACTACTTCCGGTAACGGTACGTTATTTTATGCAGTCAGGCGGAACGACCTTCAAGACATGGTTTCCGGTAGTCTGCACGAAGGTTACCCACAGTTCAAGATCAGATGCATGAGTTCTTTCGCTAACTTTACGATTCCGGTTCGAGTTGATGACGGAGAATGGCATAGGGTAAGTTGTTTAAAACACACGCTCAAGAATTTCAAACGCTTTACATTTTGTACATTAATCAGTATTTTATAAGTACTTGTTTTTATGATTACACCATCAATTCGTTTGATTTTATCTCTCTTTTTTAAACTATATGAAAATTTCATAATTTTTAAATGAACGAAACATTGTAATTGTACTTATTATTGTAATATTTTTCCTCTTTCATTTGTTCAGTGATTGTCTGAATTATATGTTCCAATAAGATGTACATTTGTACAAAATATCCTCTCAAGCTGTAATTATTTTTTTTTTAACAATATGGCACTTTTTCTTTTTTTTAATTATTATTTTATCTCGGACTAAAAGCTTTGTCACCCAAGTCTAAAATCTATACTTTGAATGTTATAGAGCATGGCCACTATTCATAAATGTTTTGTTTTCTATCTACGTATATTTCGCGATTTTGTGTAGGTCCATTATTTATTTCCAGGTGCGATTCATCAGACGGCACGGAAAAGGTATATTTCTCGTAGATGAATTAGAGTACTTCGACCATTATTACGTCAGTTGCGGGGGCTTTACGTCAATCAATTTTGGCAACAGAAACCCGGAGCACTATCAATCTAAAAGTGTTAAAGAATTACAGGTACGAGACAGTTATGGTTTTTGTTGTTGTTGTCTTTTTAGGATTGGAATCCGGATAGATATTTCCGTTTACCAATAATTTTTTGGCATTATTACTATCTACCTTATCGTCTGCTGCAAACACCTTGAAAAATCCCTTCAGTAATATAATATCAAATCTAGGCAAAATGCATGTTCCTAGCATACTTTTCTTCTTTAGTTATACTCGACACGGTAACAAAAACATTATGTGGAATGATCTCGTAACAAAGTCCACATTTTTGCAGTTTTGTCAAGGTGTTTACTAAGACCGGTATGGCTGTACGTACTTGAAGTAATTATCTTTCTACATGATGCAATGTTCTGAATTTTATCACAAGAAAAAATTCATCGATTTAAATCCTTTGTGTTCTTTTGTGCTGACGGCGGAAAATGTCAAACTGTAATTTACCTCCACTGTACTTGAAATTTTCTTTGTTGTGGTTAATATTGCATTGACCTGAAATAACAAATTCCAAGTAGACACAAAGTAAACAAGCACAGAGTAGAATTATTGATTAATCATATATTTTCATTTTACTACATTACTTAGTTCTCAATTGTTTTGACACATTTTCTTAATTGTTTTTCACGAACCTTGAAACAGTCATGCTTTAAACTTTGAAAAATACGAGCTCTGTGGGAGAGAGACTTGAAAGGGGAGTCTGCCTGATACAAATGTCATCAACTCATTGTTTCCGATACATCAAACCGTCTGCACGCATCAGAGCCATAAACTCGTCTGATAATTGGAATACTTTATTCACGCTTATGTAATAAACTCATGCGCCAATACACTAAGAGAAATGATAAATTCTTTTTTTGTACAAATTACCTCGAGCAATTTTTTATTTGTTGGCGATTCTCATTTGTTTACCAAAACACTTTGCTTGCATAAGGGAAAGGTATTTGGTAACTATGAACTTACACTTTTATGAAATCAATGTGTCCATCATTAACATGTTTTTACTGAAATCAATGTGCAGTCTCCTTGTACAAGTTGTTGTTGTTTATTGAATAAGTACAAAAACATGAGCCTAGGCATTGGTTCTACGGCAGTAAAAGAACACAAACAATTGCTTTTTGTAACGGTTTTACGGTTTGATTGATTGGCACCTCATCTTTGGTGTACATCCGACATGGCGAATTAATCCAAGTAGACCATCTCGTCTTATTTCTAGTTACCTACACAAGAATAAAGTTTATTTATATTTGACTTATAATTTGACACAATCGATCGGTTTCTTTGCCATTCATTGATATCCCCTTTAATACATATTCAATTAATTATAGCATTGATCTAATAAATATTGCTACCCAGGCACGTCACTAACATGACGTCATTATCATTTGGATTGATAACAATTATTTGATCATTTAGAATACAAGACCGTCGACATTAACTTTTCTATGCAAATTTTGAACAAACCATAATATAATACAATACACATTTACATAGCAATTATGTCGTTAATATCTTATTTCATTTAGCACAAGGCGCAAGTTCAGGTAGTTCGGTATTTTTACTTAAATAAGGAGTAATTTTTATTGCACTTAAACAAATATAGCATTAAATTATAAGTCGCAGTCAGTTTATGGCGCGTTTTGGTATACAATTTCGTATTCTAGCGCGACAGGGCTGTATATTGAGTCTGTAGACAGTCCAAAGAAGCAAATTTCGCTTATATTAAATTTAAGCATTAAGTTTTTTGTACAAGTATTTTTCTCGTTCATATTTATTAAAATAATAAAGGTATTTTACAATTTTACATTAAACCTGTCGCCATCTGCGTTACTTAGTATATAAAATACCAGTCGTAAAGTAGTTAAAGAAACAGGAAGCATTTAGTGTTTACATGTGAACATTGTGGCTAGCGTATGAAATACTTTATGTATGAGTTTACCGCAAATTAAAATAATTTAAGGAAGATTGAAAACAAACCCAACATTATCCAGGAAGATTGTTGTATGGAAATCAAGATGTATTGATACTCGCATAAAGTATACAATGTTTTTTATTCTATTTTTTTCGCCGAAGGCCATCTGAAATCAGTTAGACTTCCTGTAAAATTTACAGGGAAGAACTGAATATAAGAAGAATTTTCATTGGTCATTTTAAATACAAATTTAATTCTGCGAATCTCATTTGCCATTCTAAAATAAAATGTAAAGAATTGTTCTTGCCATTCAAAAATAAAGTTTTAAAGACAATTCTGACATGAAATGTAAAGGATTGTTCTTGCCAATATAAATTAATATATAAAGGATAGTTATAATATAAAATATACCCCGTTGTTTATTTTGTCAAATAAATATGTATCTAAAACTTAGAAATAACATTTACAAGTTAACCAGGTTTACTTCGGCCGAGTATCTTTTTGTAAAGATAGTTCTTGTTTATTCTCTAATTTCGAGTCCGTAATCAGTTAATCAGTGCTGTGTTCTATAACGCCAAAAAGTAGACCGTTTATTAAAAACCTATCTGTACAGTTAAATATAATTCGCAAATAATCTCAAACTATTTACTGAAACACTGTCCTTAATATCAGTCTGTAATTTTGAATAATATTTTGATCTTATATTACTATTTAATATCGAATACAACAGAGCGTGGTGTATAAGTAAGTTTTTCTTACTATTTAAATATTAAATTTGATAATGATATGCGTATTTAATGGATAAATACATTTGTAAATGCTAACCCTTATATGGTTGTTTCATAGCTTCTCAGATAAATACGGACTGACTTATTAAAGATGTCTTTTTCTATTTTTAAGACAAGTTCAATTTCCTGAAAACCGTTGAATGAAGTGAAAATTAATTTGTTGTTAAAAACAACATATGCTTCAAAGTGATTTATATGCCAAACATATCCTTATGTTCATGTCGTTAGGTGTTTTAAATGTTTCTCTATAAATGATCACTCAATTACTTTTTATGATGATCAAAATTTCCTTATACATAGATATAAATCTTATATTGTTGAAGCTATCGAAATAGAATGTGGTTTGCAAGTTTGTTTAGATGCGTCTTGATGTTTACATCTATGATCAAAGTATTTCTGGTTTAAACATATGTGTATTTTTATTAGAGAGTTCGAGTCGCGTTAATGGTAAATGACCAGCAAATTACAATGGTTCTTTTCATTGCAATAGGTTGCCCTTTGTATATGAGCTGAGGTTAAGAATAAAATACCTTCATCAAATGTGTTAGTAATTTAATTGATTAAAAAGTTGTTTGCAAAAATGGAATATCTTAAGTACTTTTTTAATGATGAGACTTGAATATAAACGTCTTCATGATTTTTTTTTATTTTGTGTTTTGTTACTACCTATCGAGGTTAAATTAATGTACTTTCAATTTTTTCTTAAAACAGGACAAGGACGGACAGATGAATGGTTGTATAAGGAGGTTTCACATCAGTACGGGAATAGACGCCCATCCACGCTACACTACTGTGTCCGAGTGTAACTGAAGAGGGAACTTTTGATATAGCCACGTGGTCTTTGTTATTATTCTGTTCACCGTTCGGATCTATGTATAGATTTATACCGAAAGAAACTCTTGGCAGTTCCGACGTTTACTGGTAGTAAACCGTTGCCATGGTGTTCTACAGCTGTGAATTTGGTTGTTGCAACCTTTTCATGTTCGTCATTGCTTACTGGATTCAACAAAATAATTATATATTTGCTTGGCAAATTGTTGACCGTGTAAAACTTCGAACAGATAAAGCATATGTCACTGTACTGTTTCTTTCTATCCGTCCAAAAATTGTTTACGTAATATGTATATTTAAACACGTTGCAATCTAAATGAAATCAGCTCCTAAATAACTCTATGCATTATCTAGCTGAAACACATTGCCTCTTAACATTCGTCAAATAATATGACTCATAATCATGTTTAACATACAACACTGAAATTCTTTATATACAAAGTTCAATATGTGAATAACATTATGCTCAGAAAAAACTTAAACATAAACATTTACAATTGCTTTTTAGTTATAAACAAAGGCATTGTCACTTTCAGTATTGTGTACATATAATTCGTTAGTCTTTTTATCCAGAAAAAATAACTATTTATTAAAAATAACTATCAATATTACTCTTTTCAATCCATATTCCCTATAAAGATTCAAAATACACATAAAGAATGGGTGTGAGTAGCGCATACAATTTCTTGGATAGATTTCCCACAATATTGATAGGTGATTTAATCTCCTCTTCTGATGATACGATGTAATGTAGTAATGGAGGAAGAGCCACTGTACTTACTTTGTTCTTGTTTTATGCTATATTTTACTAGCCGAAAAGATTTTAAACTTAAAACAGCAGGTGTCAAATGTTGTGTGGCAGCTGTAAAATGTTGTCCCGTACCTCACTTAAGTAATGTTATATTTTTCTTGTCCTTCAAAGCACGTGTAAGGGTTGAAGATTGATACCGCTAAAGCTGGTGCTTGGGACGTGAGAGATGATGCACTCATCAACCCAAGTTTGCAATTTTCACCCTTTCCCAGATTACGTCCAATATCTAGAGAAAAATACTGAAATATTGTGATATTCTGAAATAAAAGCCAGTTAAAGGGATCTAAATCGAGGGGGGAGGGTGAAATATGATTCAGACAACATTTTAATAAATCTGGTCCCCCTAACTCCCGGGAAAGAATGCAAATCATTATAAATGAAATATTCTCTGTATTTCATGCACAATAATATTAAGGCGATATCATTTTAAAACTAGGTCGGTCTTCTATAACTTGACGTACATATATAAAGAAAAGCATGGTTCATTCAGACTACATTACAAATACCCCTTAATCACTTTGTGGTGCAGTTTATTGAAATCTTTAAAAAGGAACTTTAAAACAAATTAAATTACAGACACGGTGAAAAAAATGTGCATATGGCGCAAGTTATTTCGCAACCGCATTTAAAAGCTGAGTGGAGCAACATAGTTTAAACATTTAACCACAAAAATGAAACAAATGGCCCAGAATACAGACAGATGTCATGATGAAAACAAATGGCATGACCATTAGTAGTAGTGTGACATTATAAACTGTGCATTTGATGTATTACCAATAAGTATTCTAATAAATCTGCATTGCACCTGTCCACGGACCATCAATAGTCTTTCATTATGGTCCATTAAAGATTTATTCATCATGCATTATATATATATAACGAGTTGAACAAAATAAACAATGGCAATAATAGGATCTTAAAATGGACCAACTGATAGTGAAGTAGATAAAATGTAAGATGTAGAAATAAAATACGCAACAAAGATTATCAGTTCCGCCGTCATTTATGGTTAAATAGTGCATTATGGCATTTGTTTATCCTAATATCCCTTTCATATTTTCATATAGCATTAAAAGTCTATATAATAATATTAACCGTTACTCGGCAATTATGGTTCCCCCCATATAACCCGGGAGTAGAAACCGTACATCTTCATTCACAGTGCACTACCTTACTGTGGAGAGACCAACGTGTTGGTTATTTTCAATATATTTACCATTTATTAGTGCAACACAGCGAAGTTTTATTCCTAAAATAATATTGATCACCAGATAAGCTGGGAAATTCCAAAATATTTTTAAATTTGAAGTTACTCTTTTCTAACACTATCGGAGCTTTTCGTATATAAACAAATAAGGACAGAAGAGTGTATTATTTCAAAGCAATCCACTCGATGTCAAAATGCATTTTACGTGATGATGCGCATGTTTCTATCCTCCCTTCCTGGATCTGGCCAGATATCTGTTACCCTTATAACGTTAACACAGTCATAACAAGGTTACATAATGTTAATCTTTTATTCTCCGCATTTCTTATTTCAAATTTTTTGCTCAAATATTGCTATAGTATAAAACTATTTTCGTTCACGTACAATGCCGAAAATGCCCTTAAAGTCAAGATATTTTTCCAACCCAAACTATTTACGTTTTCTCATAAAACAGATGAGTCAATACTTCTGCAAAACTATATATTTAAGATATATTTATTTTTAAGTAGTTTTTTAATTAATTGAACAGGTGAAATTTTATAACATAAGGCTTTTTATTAAGGTTGAGTGTACGTGTCAAAATTTATAATCCTCTTTGGAGGGAAAACAATTCACCAGAAAGCAGCCCTATAAATAACTATGATCAAAACCGCATTTGTTATATCAGCCGGTTTCATATGTACAAGCACGTTTTAGAAGTGTTGGCGGGGCTTTTTTTAAATTTCTTTTTGTTGAGAGTTTGACATTTTATTCATGATATTGTGTTTGTTTATCGTATGTTTGCTGTATAGCACTCCTTTTTGCATATGGGATTTGTTCACATAAATGTTACATTTTCTTCATGATGTATTAAAATGATTAGTACTGAACTAACTATTAAGTCGTTTTTGTGAAAATGAAACGTTTTTGCTCTTTTCAAACAATTTGACCGCACACTTTTACAAACAATAGTGGCAAATATTATACTTTTACTAAGACTAAAAACTCATTTCAAAAATGATGTATGTAATCACGATAACATTTTTTTTGGAGGCAAGTTACTGACAACTGCGCATTGGTGAAAAGTATTTTTTGGTCGCAGGTGTATCACGACTATACTTTTTCTTTTCAAGCCGGTTATTTGCAATGAATTTTTATCAAAAAGAATAATATGGTCAAGTGTACTTTATTCTATGATTGCATATTAAGATATTCAGCTCCTTAAACAGCAGAAAAAATATAGTACAATAAAAAGTATGTCTGAAATCGAAATTGCATCGTTGTTCACTCTTCTTAAAGGCCGTTTTGCATATCTATTTGCTGGCCAGGAAAATATTTTTGGATGAATACTATATAAGACTTCTTTTCCGTTGTCATATTTTTTCATGGTTATATTGTGCTGCATCACAAGTTGACAAATATTACATATAGTGTATATTTAATATTCATACTTTTGCAAATGCAAAAATATTTTTCATGGTTAAATTCAATTTACAATGCCCATGGCAAAATACTATTTTCAATAATTTACCAAAACAATCCATGCATATGAACAGAAAATAAGTATAGATAGAAAAACAAAATATATCAAGGCTGAATAATTACTGGTAGATATTTTATTCTGTGATATTTTTATTTTTTGTTCATCGCAGAAATATAGGATAAAATTGCAAAAACTGGTTTGGTAATAAGTATTCGACGGCTCTTAAAACAGTGTATTTGTACCAACTTAAACATGATAAGTCCTGATCAATGACAAAAGGTTTATTTTCTCTCAAACGGAACGTTTAACCTATATTATGCACTTTTAATCTGACGTATTTGCTGTTTATACATTTCTATTGTTGTCAAATTTGTCAAAATGGAAATTGTAAAGAAGTCCCAACACGGCATGATCAACATCTCCATCTGATTGAGCCTTATCTTAAAGGCCCAACTGGACTATAAAAGCCAGCAGATGGCGCTAGGGCAGGTTTCTTATTAATTTTATGCATGCTTCACTTCAGGGACCCTTTTTCAAAGATTTAAGATTAATTACCAAATGCATTTAAACAACACTTGGCATGTATGTAGGCATAGATATTCTTGATATAGATTGACCAAAATTATTCAAAATAAAACTTTGTTAAGTGTGTTTCTGGAAAAAAATACTGGCTGTCAAATTTGAAATTTGAATTTCCCTGGGAGGAGCCAACTGATCATTACAGGTCATAAACCTTCAGTAGTAAACAGACGCACGTGGCAGTGTTTATTTCAGTGAGAGAGATTTGTAGTAGACAATATATTTCAGGGAGGGAGATTTTAAGCAGACGACACATTCGAATGCTGAATACATGATAAGAAAAAACAATAACTTTTACTGATCTTACTTTATCAAAAAGTATTTATATCCAACAAATTTACAATAATCCATTAATCTATGATTTTGTTTTAATTTCAAAGTACTGATTCAACTTGTATTTAAATGGTTTAAACTTCATGAAAACAGTAAAAGTAACTTCCAGGTATATTTCATTTACACTATATTTTGTTGTAAATATCTTGCAGTCAAAATTACATTTCACAAATGTTTATCCTTTGTATAAAATGTTTATATATTAATAGTTTAAAAATATTTTAAATTCCTGTCAAGATCATTTTTAGCAGTTTTATCTTAAAAGAAATGTCCCATGTACGGCACATCCTTTGGGTTTGGATGTAATTGTGTGACTTGATGAAGGACACAGTCAGGCATAACCTCTCTTACAGTGAGTTAAACATGTGCTGCAAGCATAAGTCTTTCCTTTCTTACTAAATACACACTATTGCTCCAAAGTCCTCTTCTGTCAAGCATAGTCCAGTACTTTCTATAAAGTTTTTTGCGTATTAAGTTATTTCCTGGTCTTGCAAAGCGACCATCTCCTAACCAGGCCTGAGGACTTGCAGTCACACAGGGGGAACTAAGACAGTGGTGACAAACATCTGTATTACCGGTAGCCAGTTCAGAAGATCCATCTTGTTGATATGTTGACAAGTTTGCATTCTCTTCAGGTATTTATTTTTCGCAAACATCTGAGTTTACTGACTTAGTCTCAGTGGATGTTCTGCTCAAATTTTGATACTGGGTACTTGTTGCTTCAGCATCGTCATCACTTGATATTTCAATATCCCACCCATGAAAATTGAATATTCCACAAGTAATTTCTTTCTGTTCTTCTGTCATATAAATCACATATCTCTTTTTCTTATTATCCTGTGCCATTTTTTAGAATTCAAATTTGTACGAAATATATAAAATCAGATTATAACAGCTTAAAGATTTGCACTATTTCCCTCCAAAACAAGCATCATATGTGAATTTTAATTCTACATGGCAGGCCATACAATGAACAATTATACTTCAGTGTGACAGCATCTTAATTAGGTGTTGGCAGATTAAAATGTTTCCCAGCAGAGTTTACAGTTAAAACAATGTGAAGCTGATATCATTTTCATTTGTGTGAAGAATTCATTAGTAAAGTCAGGTATACAATATAGTGATAAACATGGATGATAACCATAATCAACAAGTTGAAGATCATAATAATGGAATAAAAAGAATACGCTTGGATTTACGTAAGGAGCCAAAAGCCTATCCATCAAATTCTGGTGAAAAAAGACGTGCAAGAAATAAAGAAAATAGACAAATAAATAGAAAATCAAGAGGCAAATTGGAGTACTATTACAATGATGAGTCAGAAAAAACTGAATTGTTTAACAAAATTGACAAAATAAAATTGTTTCTTGGTGGAGGACAGTTTAATAAAATATCGACGTTTGAGCTACTACATGGGACATTTCTTTTAAGAAAAAACTGCTTAAAATGATCTTACCCGTTGAAGATAATGTGACAAATGAAAGTTTAGACTTTGAGCCAGAATATCAATACTGCACCTTGGAAGATGCAAAAACGGAAGACATTTTTATTAGGATGTTTATCGTCAGTTCAAAAACATATAACACAAGTACAAGCCCATGATATAAAATGTAAAGAAAGATTAAGTCTTGATAAATCAAACAACAAAAAATTGCATGGGATAATGACTGCCAATATCAAATGTAAGGAGTCCCATGCCTTGAGCTGGATGTCCTCTCCACACATGGGAAACGGAACGTTTTTAGCAAGTTACAAATTTTGTCATGGTTATTTTTCCAGCGGCATACTACCTAACCAATTTCAAAAACTGTGTGAAGCTTCAGATATTGCAGATTTTGGGGAAAAATATATTTCTGAAATGATGGAGACTTACAAAGGAGCTGTAGAGAATGAAGTCTTAGAATCTAAAAACAATGCTCGTCAAGATGAAATTGCCATGACCGCTGCACTTTTGCCTGATGATGAAATACTGACAGGAATAAATATTGTTACTGATGCCCGCCATTGTTGGCGCAAGAATGCAAAGTTCACTGATGTTGTCTGTCTTGGTAAAGCAACAAACAAGTGCATTCAAGTTGAGACAGTCACCAAGTCTGATGATCCCAGCTCTCAACGGCATGAACTTGTAGGAGTACGACGCTTATATGATTATCTTGACGAGAAGGACTGCCCAGTAAACATCCATGCACATGACAACAACAACCAAATAACTAAATATGTCAGAGAAGAAAGAAGCCCAACAAAAAATGCAAGTGATACTTGGCATATGAACAAGGGCATAGCTAAAGCTGCAAGGAAAATAACAACAGGCTTCAAATCAACACATGGAGTTGTGTGGCCTGAGGAACTGTCTGACAAGGTTGCTGCGTTAAAAACTCACACATTCCATTCAATGAAAAACTGCCAAAATAATCCCGAAATTCTACGAAAAAACATACTTAACTTTGTTGACCACTACAAGGGCAGTCACGACAATTGTCTACCAACTTCTCGATGCAAAACAGACCCAAATTATGAATGTTCCAAATACACCATCAAAGATGAAAAATCTGTTTCTATTCTTACAAATTTTTTAAAATCAATGCCAGTATACAAAGATGCAGAAAAATATAGATACTGTATGGATACTCACTACGTAGAATCGTTTAATAATGCATTATAATAATTACAGTATGGAGACAAAAGAATATGTTTTGGATTAGATGCCTACAAAACCAGGATTAACTTGGCTGTCCTTGACTGGAATGAAAATGTGAATCGCCCTCAAACATCAGAAAGACAGATTCCATATAAAAGAGATCCTTCAAGAACATACAGCATTCCAGTGAAAAAAAGAAAAACAACTGACTTCAAAAATAATATCTGGACAAGATGGCTTGATAATGTCTTTTAATTAATCTGATTAATCTGTGAGTTATATAAAACATCCATTAAACCTCTCCTGTGTAAAATCAGCTGTTTTTGTTTACATTCTCTCTGCAGGTTAACACTGCATGCTATTTTTAGCTCATGGTTTATAACAGACAGTTTTACATCACTGATTAGTCACACCCACAAATACTCGCTGCCGCGGTAGCGGTAAATGTACGATACGGTTTATGCCTTTCATAGCAACGGCTTGGACAGAATATACATACAACTGTACAGAGAATTACATGTGTAGAAGAAATATTTAATATTTAAAAGCCTGTATGTTTTGTGATTGATATTGTTACTGTGTGTATATCACTCATGCAAAAAATTATATATGTATATAATTATGCAAATAAAACAATTTTCAAACATCGAAGAATATGTAAAATGTGTACTGCAAATATTCGTGCACATTATATTTAATCAATAAATTACATGCATTCATTTCTTATTGGAAAATTTGACTTAGAATTTATAGAAAATTAATTTCTAATTAACTCCCTTTATTTACATGAAATGTTAAATTGGGTAATATTTTTATAAATAATGCTAATTGGAACTTAAAACATTGACAAATCTGAATTTGAGCATCATTTTCATGAAATAAAACCATGAACAAATTGTGTTACAGGATCTTTAATGTAAATCTTTGATTTTTAGATCACTAAATGAGGTTTCTGATCAACCTATTCATTTTCAACTGTTTGATGAATGCATGCCGTTTTAATTCGTCATTGATATAATATTATTTATTTTCGTTTATAAAAAAATCCTGATTCATACATAGGACCAAAATTATGGATGTAGAAATCCATAAATTACTATAGGTTATTTTAAAGGTTACAATATGGAATATATTGATTTAATGTGATAAACTTTAACCAAATTATTCTGTTAACCGTGTTTGTTACCACAGGCTTAACTTTAAATTGTGTGCCAACGAAAAATTACCTTTCATTTAAACAGTTAGTAAAGTTATTATATTAGACCTAAATGAACTAAATGAGATAAATTCAATAAAACATATTTGCAAAAACAAGCTTGGATTTTTTTCATTATACTAATGCCACTGATTGTGTCTAATTATGCTAAAAAAAAGACAGCATGTGTTTTTTTACAAAAAAATCTTGAGGAAAATAAATCGTCAGAGTCTATTCACGAACTAAATTTAAAACACAAAGCTAAATGCGAAAGTGAAATGTTAAGATATAAATGATGTTGTGGTGGCTGGACTTTTTATGTTTACACTTAAGTTCAATTAATTTTTTTATCGAAATCGACAAGTTTGCCATTATAAATGAGCCATTTATATATAAAGTGAGTATTGTATGAGGTTATGTCTTAAATCAAATTTAGCTTAAATGAAGTATCTGTTTTTTTTGTTTCTTCCTAATTACCAAGTTTGACTTTATGACTTGTACGATTTCATTATAAATCATTTCAGGATTAACCACATTATATTATATAAAGGTTAGTTTTTAGTTCATCACATCCAACAACACGAAGTCAAGAATGTATTCTAAGTATGCAAAATTATAGCATTGGTGGGGCGAATCTCACCTTAAACAATCGGGGAAATTTGCAGGGAGCAAATGAAACATGGCAATATTAACATAACCTATAACATATAATGGTCAAACTTAAAAGACAAATTAATCATGGCAACATTTCAAAAAAACAATTAGTCAAAGTTCAAATACTGACTTGCAATGTATGCAGAGGAGAAACAAATCGTCCACTCAAATATTTAATAATCTTAAAAGGAGGTCAAGGTCAAATGCGGAGGCCAAATAGATCCTAACACCATTGCAATGAACTTTCAAAGATCTAGGTCAATTTGAGGTTAAATGAATCCTGACAACTTTTAAACTAATATTTAAAGGTCAATATCACCGTCAAACGACAAATAAATCCTGACAATTTTGCAATGAACTATCAAAAGTCAAAGTCAAACATGACTGGCAAATAAAATTCGACAACATTTAAATAAATGATTTAGACCAATTCAATCTTGGAGGACAATTTAATCCCGACAATATTTCAATTAACTTTTTAATGTCAAGGTCATGTTTAAAGGTAGAACAAATACATTCTGACAATATTTCAATGAATTATTTAAGGCGAATGTCAAACTCTGAGGATAAATTATATATTCCTCACAAAATTTCATTTAAGGGTTTTAGTAGTTTAACTTTCAAAGGTGGGAGTATGTAAATTTAAAGTAAGACCATTAAATTTTGATGATTTTTCTAAAAAAAAGTCAGTGTCTGACGTAGGTCTCCCTTTTACCATGTGCGACATTTGTGTTCTATAAACTGAACCTGTAGGTAGCTACTACGTACATAAGATTTAATATCAAAATGTCATCTTCTAAATATTTTAATTATCTATATTTATCTGTTATTACGTAAAACCAAAGATTAAACAAACACTTTTGGATTATGTTAATGTTGCGGTTAATACTTTTCACATAGTCATACTGTTACACACGACACGGTAACGATTTAGGACTATTTTAATTTGCTGTCTTTACACTGATAAAGCATAATGCAATTTGTAGAAAAGAATGATACTAGTTATATAGGGAAATAGATAAAATAAAAATTGACATGATGACAATTTGGTTCTCATTGAGATTTTGACATGATTATGTCCCACTTTATACTCAATGGTAAATTTAATTTGAAAACATTTGACAATTTGAGATTTCATGTAGGCACTTTCTTTGTTATGTTCACTGTGAAAGTTATATAGTTTTCCACATTTACTAGTACCATTCGCTTATGTGACACATGTACTGTGTTATTTCGTTTACATGCAAATGTTATAAACTTTAAAAGTGCTTCAACTGCTCCGGTTACCACCCAATTTTGTTAATTTGACATTTTAATTCCATCAATCCAATAATAAAGGTTAGCATATATGAAAATTAAATTCATCGCACGAGACAGATATAATGAAATTTAAAAAGAATGCCGACATGTCATAATGTGTTTTTGAAAATTCTTGAAATGGTACTCAATAAATAAGATCAGCATACGTCAAATTGTTATCAAAGTGTCTATTTCATCCGATTTTATCATATTTATAGTCAATAATTATAAACGTCAAAAGTTAACATAAAAAGTAATGTTTTGAAATCATTCGCTCAATTTCTGAATAGATAAAAGTAATAAATTGTTTTAAATATTGGAGTACTGAGAAAAAAACGCTCTTAGCTACGCATTAATTGGCAATTACATTACAGTCATAACAGTTATGATAAAAATCATCGTCAAAAAGTTACTGTTTCCTGCGTTTAATTGCAATAAAAACATAAAAAACGGAATATATACTTACTACAGATTACATTTTGCAAGAATTAATATATTTCAAACATTGCTATAAATAAAGATATTGTAACAAATAAGTTCTTTGGGTTTTTTAATTAATATCTTAAGAAGTTATTCTTCTATAACATTTTTATTTAAAAAACTAATCTTTGATAATGACAGCTTTCGGAAGACAGACAACAAGCACATATGCTTACACAAACTCACCTTTGATGAGCACTTTATGCTAAAGTGGAAATCAATAGGCGAGATGTTTTATTTTACAATGACGAGATCAAATAGATGGCAGCGTGAGTCGGACAGCTGTATCCGTCTTTAAGGCAGTGGTAGTGATTTAAGCTCATTCGGCACAGAAAAAGACGTTTACAATAAAAAATTCTCCAATTTGCTGTTAACCATATTCATAAAAATAGATAAAAGGACACAGAAAGTTACTTTATTTTTACTAGTTATTATCAATAAGGTACGGAAGCGTCCTGGTGCCAATTTAACATGTTCTATAAAAAAAACTCTACGTAGGAAATGAAAAAGCCTAATTACGAGTTTATAACACCTACGTAGGACTTTATAAGTCCTACGTAGGACTTTTAAACTCCTACGAAGGACTTTGTAACTCCTACGTAGAACTTTATAAGTCCTACGTAGGAAATAAAAAGCCTAATTACGAGTTTAAAACTCCTACGTAGGACTTCTAAACACCTACGTAGGACTTTTTAACTCCTACGTAGGACTTAGTAACTCCTACGTAGGACTTTATAACTCCTACGTAGGACTTTATAACTCCTACGTAGGACTTTTTAACTCCTACGTAGGACTTTGTAAGTCCTACGTAGGACTTTGTGACTCCTACGTAGGAGATAAAAAAAGCCTAATTAGGAATTTATAACTCCTACGTAGGACTTTATAACTCCTACGTAGAAGAACACTTATAAAGTCCTTCGTGGGAGTTATAAACTCCTACGTAGGACTTTTAAACTCCTACGTAGGACTTTAAAACTCCTAATTAAGTTTTTTTTTATTTCCTACGTAGGGGTTATAAAGTCCTACGTAGGACCTATAAAGTCCTACGTAGGAGTTATAAACTCCTAATAAGGCTTTTTTAACTCCAGAGTAGGAGTTATAAAGTCCTACGTAGGAGTTTGTAAGTCCTACGTAGGACTATAAAACTCCTACGTAGGAGTTAAAAAAGCCTAATTAGGAGTTTATAACTCCTTCGTAGGACTCATAAAGTCCTACGTAGGACTTACAAAGTCCTACGTAAGAGTTATAAACTCCTAATTAGGCTTTTTGTATCTCCTACGTAGGAGTTATAAAGTCCTACGTATGAGTTACAAAGCCCTACGTAGGAGTTATCTCTTTTTATAGAACATGTTAAATTGGCACCAGGACGCTTCCGTAATAAGGTGACATATTAAGTACGAGCTACCCGTCGTTGACACTTGCTTATTTTTGTATTGACAACATTAAGCAATCATCAAGTTTCAATATTCCTGCGTACTCACATTATTTTAGTGCATTGACCAAGGATTATTAATAAGTGTAGGCATATATGCCATATTTCATAAATTACTTGACGTTTTCGGCACTTTTTACTGCGGAAATAGTTGAAGCAATGGGCCTGGAAGTCACAAAGACGTATTGTTTGTCACTCTGTCAAGATATGTACTTGTTTGGAAGGAACTATAATGAGAACAAACTTTGGCCCTTCTGCAGGAAAGCGAAAATCTTTTTTTTTTCATACGACCTTCACGTTTGTTATTCGACCGTATTGCAGAAGTGACAACGGTTCACTCCGCTCCATAGCGATTGCCAGCACGTAAGTGTCAAATGTCTTACATAAGTGAAATTAAACTTATTTTAAGAAGAAGCTAAACATGAAGCCGAGAAAGTCATAGAATTGACATATTCTCTAGATTTTTTTTATTTCACAGCATGTAACTTGTTTACGCTAGTGACATTTATAATAAGAATCACTATAAATCTTAATTATATGAAATATTCCTTAAAAAGAAATATTTCAGAGAATGAGCTTGAATAAAAATCTCATTTTTGCTTTGGACATTTTAAAACCCGGCCACATGTAATTACCATTGTGTTTTATCTTTTGTATTTCTTTAATGGTCCTTCTTAAAGGCATATTATCTACCAAATATACATGAGGCGAATTACATTTTATGATAGCTTTAGTCATTTCTTTCATATATAATCTTAAGTATTTAATTAAATAAACATAGAATTCCAAACAAAACATATAATGACATTAACACTACATAAGGAAACTCCCACTATTAATTTTATATCACATCGATGAATAAAAGCACCAGGGCATTTGTTAATTTATTATTTTATACCATCATTTAACACTTGACTTCATAAAAATTAATATGTCAGGCATTGAACTGTTTTGTTTACCTTAAACAAAGAAGAGGGCCACGATTAGCTCTATGCAATTTGGAAAAATTGTCGATTGCTAAAAAACTGTATTCTTTTAAATTTTCAAGTTTTGTCTAATTTCAAACGAAATTGTGACTGTCTACAGCAATGTTGCCAGATAGCACTGATGCGGAAATTGTACCAAAACACCAACAAATTTAGCTCTCGAGAAGCAGAACTGAAAGCCTATTTCGATCTTAACGAGCTGCAGTCATAATAATAAAGAAACGTTTGCAAAAACGCCCTCTGGTTTAGCGAAATTCGATCGCGTATTAAATGACAAAAACATTCCATTACCGAAAAGTGAAATGGCCACATTTGTACTCGTGTGAGAAGGCGTTAATTTCAGGCGTTTGATTATAACATTATTATAACTGTTAATTTTTGAATGTTATTATGTTTTATTAGTACCTTCTACTAGTACAATCATAATTAATTTATATCGTTTATATATTCCATTGATAAATTGTGAGAAAATGTAATAAATAAAGATATTGTTACCAGTTGTTTCTCTATTTATCCTATTTAATGACTTTATTAGCCATCCCTATAAAATAAATGTTTGCAAATGTTAAACGTTTTTGTAGAAATCAAAACAATAGAGCAACTTTATGTTGTTCATACTTTCAAATGTCAATGACTTGTATTCTAATCAATTTTACATAAGATACAAAAATATACATATTAATGCATATAGATATTTTAATAGTTGTTTGAATGGTAGATCGTAACCGGTTATATTTTCGATCCTTGAAGATCGTTCAGCACGACATTATTGTTGTGCTTGTGGTATTTTTAGGTTCAACTTTTCGGCATTTTCTAATTGGGTGGTTCCAATATTCCTACTTGAATAATGTTGAATCACCCTTAGGATATGTTGCCTGCTTTTTAAATTTGTCTTTTGACGTCTTATCTGTGATATGCAGGCTTCATAACCTCTGATCCCCTTTCAAAATTCCATTTTATTTAGTTCCGCCCATTGTTTTCTCGTTTAGGGCACAGCCTTTTTATTACTTGGGGACCATACGCCGCTTTTCATGGAATGGCACGGAAGTGTCACATTGAAGGTTCCATGATAACCGCCGTATGAACACATCTGCGGATGTTTCTAAATTCAAAATTTTACTATTTCACGTTTAAATGTTGAATTCTGCTTAAGCCGGTGCTAGGGGGCGTGGACGGTAACTTGCACTTTCCAGTACCGTCCATGAACAGGCTCAATCAAACCGAGCCTGCAACATTTATAATTTTGCCGTGTTGGGCTTTCTTTAGGGATTCTGTATTTATCTATTTTATAACAATAGTTAGTAATGGTATATCATAGGCTTTTTGAGGAAAATAAAACAAACATGAAAAATATAATATTTGAATGATTTTCTGACACCTGCAGACGTAAATAGATACAGATATTTGAAGTAAACAATTTGGTGTGCTTAACCTTGAGTAAATATATTAATTTTTACATTGACTGTCAGACGACAATCATTTACCGAGCTGGAGCCGAAAGTGATTAGCATCGCATTTGTTACCAGTAAAGAGCCAGACCACCCTGTGCATCCGTCCGGTCTGACCAGACTCAACACTGCTGGGTGACCAACATAATAACTCCAAAACTGTTTATACAGTTCTAAAAATGGAAGCTTGTTAAGTCAGTTATAAATTTCAAAAGGATAATAATACTCTTAAGAGGTTGATAAGAAGTCGGGGATAGATTTAAATCCAAGTTGTCTTCGACCTCTGCGTGTGACCATTAACTTGGGTTAATGCGTGCAATTTTTTGCCTCACAATAATTCACTAAGTTTCCTCTGAGCCTATTTATTTAAAGGAAATTTGGCAAATATTGAAATAAAGACAAATGACAATTATTTTATACATTAAATAATATTGAATATTAAGGACAACTCTGAATAATATTTTGCATGCATGTATATTACAATACCATTTTATACATATTTCAGCCAGTTTTTGCCTGCAGACATAGACAAATGTATAAGCTATAATGAAAAGGAATTATTTTAATGATTTTGATATCTGGTTAATAGGTTTTCCTTGCTACAAAGGGTAAGTATAGCAATTACGAGTGACATCTTAACTGGCTAGAAAGTTGCCTATCTCTGTTACCTGTGTCTTTGTTTCGACTACTATACAGTCTTCTTCAGTACAAACAATATGTAATATAAAACAGAAATGCAATTAGGCGCTTTATTATAGATTGTAAATTTATATTTAATTGAAATACAATATAATTATGATCAGGAATAACAGATTTCCTATTTTGTTACTAAACTTTGCTGTGTTTGTTAAATGACCAAATATATAGTTTTCTGTCGTTCGCTACCAGTTACTCGTACTTAGTTTCCCTCTTAACCCCCATACATTCTAAATGCTTAAAACTTCTAGATGAAATTTAATATCGTCACGTCTCAGTGTGTTTCAACAAACATGGTATTGTATTACCATGAGAAAAAAAAAACAAGATTTTTTTTAAATATGCATGTATATTCCACAAACTGCTCATGTCAGTAATTGTAAGAGGAAGACAAACAATGTTTAAGGCAAGTATAGTGTGTATATTCTATAGGGAAACATGTGAACTTTACTGCTTAATCTTTCAAACATGTTTAAAAGAATAAGAAAGCATTCTTTAAAACCATTATTTACTATTCATCCAATTCTTTTGAGGCATATTGGTAGCATATAATACCAATATAAATTATCTATCTGAGACGCCTTTGCATTGAATACGTAAAAATATGTAATAAGTGAAGTAAAACATAATTTTTGTCTGTAATTTATTTTGATACAACCATGCAATGATTTCAGTACATCAGGACAGCTGCATATCAGGATGGGTGATTAAGACATTTGTTTACTGTAACTTAGGATGGGCGCTTATGAACGTGTCCATGATTTAAAATGTATTTCCCCAATGTTCGTTATATTTTCAACACTTAAACATCTAATAAACATTTACTATGTTCCTGGCGAATATTAGCCAATTCAGGTGGTATAAGTTTTCTATTGTCGTACTTGTATTATGCTTGGAGAAATTTGTAACAAAATGTAACCGCATATTTTCATCAAATACTGTCACATAAAAGAAGATTATCGTGCTATTTGTCATGTTGCTCATATAAAGTCCAGAACTTGTCAGTTTATTTCAGTTTTCACAAAGATTATGATCAATTGACTATTTTGTGATAATCAAATATTTTACTAACATACATCTGTAGTGATTATCGTTAATTCATTTTTGTAATTATGTCCAACAATCAACTGATGGGTTCTTTTGTCGAAGAATAGGGAGGACGGAAACTTTAATTTGTCAACCAATTCTCCTAGGCATTTCCCCTTTTCATTAAACATCATTACGTTGCCCGAGTAATATCCTGCAAGAAAAATAATGCCATTTTGTGAAATGCAAGCACTTATTATGTTTTTTAGTCGCTCGTTGTTCATAACTGCCCAAACATTTCCTTCCTTATCTAAGCATGCAACTTTACTATAATCTGATACATATATATATTCATCGCCAGTTGCAACTGGGACAATATAATTCGAGTTCGATTTGAACTCTGTTTTATCAAACACTTTATGACAGAAAGTTTTTACAACTGTTCCACTTCTGTTATATACTGTAACGTCTACATTATTATGGCACCATAGTTTGTTATCAAGGAAAACCAGGCCGATACAGTTGCCACATTCAATATCTATTGAATATTTTTTCTTGATTTGTTCATCAATAGAAACAAACAGTATAGTGTTATTTTTCAGTTTAACAGCTACATCTGCCTTGCCCGTCAAACAGATACCCAAAGGATTAGAATTTAAGTTGAATTCATCTTTGATTCCAAAGTCCTTGTTCAGCCTTTTCAGCTTTTTATTAGCGTGGTCTGCTATAAGAATTGTCCCATCGGACAGCTGACAAATACCATATATACTGCATATTTGTTTATCTCTGTCTCCTTTAATACCTACTTCTTTTTGTGACATTTTGCTAACCGATTTATCTTTGGCATTTATGCTACTTGTACTACCAACAATTTGTACCAGACAAGTTGCTGTCATTACATGTTGTATCAACTCATCGTTCTTAAAACATTTAATCTTCCTGTCCTCTTTCTCGACGTCATCATGTTTTTTCTCAGTTTGGGAAAGAATATGTTTTTGTAATATGTGTCTTGCAAATTCTTGCTTTGTATCCAACTCTTTTTGAGTTTCAATTTTAACTCTTAATTCATTGGTATTAGTAATAGCTTGATTAAGAACACTTTCTTCATCTTGAATATCCTTTTTTAAAGCATCGTATTTGAAAAATGTCTTTGCTTTTTCATCAGATGCTAATGCTTTGACTTTGTCGATAATCAAAAGTTCCGTGTTCTCGATGGTTTTTAGAGTTTCATTCTTTTCCTGATCAAGTGCAATGAGATTGGCTTCTTTATTCTGTCTTGATGACTGTATACTAGTCTGTACAGAGTCGATTTGTCGCACTAATTCTGTTTTGTTTACAGGAATACTTGTAGCTGCTTCCTCAAGCTCTTGTATTCCACTGCATTGTCTTAAATATCAACAACAAAATTAACAGTTATAAAAATGATTTACATATTGTACAGTTTAAAGAAACGACAAAAAATGAGCATTCATTGCATTAACTGCGAAACATTTACGCACATGGGAAATTAAACTTAAGCAGAAAAGCTCTATAGTAATTTCAATGATATTGTTGAAAACAGAAAAACAATTGTAATAAACTATGGTGAATGAAAAGAATAATGCTAACATGCCTCGTATTTTTGTCACTATACACAAAGAAGATTAAGAACATGTGTTAAACACTGGTAAGGGACTACATGTATGTGTGGCTTTTCCCTTTTTATACATATTCTCTCTCCAATAACAGAGATAAACAAAGCCTTTTAAGACAATACTAATAGCGCATTTTATTGACATTTTCCGTTATAATTATGTTTTCTGCTTACATGACGCTAAATTGACATGGGGGGGGGGGGTGAAGATATATTTATCGAGCATTTATGCAAACACAATACGCTCTTGTTTGACACGTAAATTTAAAATGTTGAAAAATTATTAAAATAATCTTTGAGAAATAAGGTGAAACATTTTTTTTCTCATTATTTCTTTTGTTTGTTTATTTTTGAACCTTAGCGGAACTGCTCAATACGCAAATTGGCAAAGGAAAATAGCATTTGTGGCCTCCCTTATTTTGTCATGATATTAGTCGGTTTGTTAAAAACCGGTTTGCAGAACATCGGATTGTCAGTCTGATGCAAAAAATTAATCAAACCATTTCCTACACAACAAAACTCCAAACCGGTGTTTAATAGCCGATAAACACCGAGACCGATATTATTTCGATTCAAACATGACAAAATAAGGAAGACAAAACAACAGCAACGGATTTGACGAGTGTTAAAAGTAAGTAACTATTGAAATTCTAGAATAATATTTAAACGATTTTCTCTGTTTTTTAACAACAATAAATACGCTGTATGAAATAAATAATAAGTACAAAATGATTTTTTTACAATAGGCAGGGACGTTGGAAGTTCTTGTAGATTTATTAAAAGGATTATGGGAACTGAGGCCGCGTCTACACTTAGTCAAGTGTCTTACATGTAACATTTAGATAAGCTAAATAAATGGCCCTTTCAACATTTTATCAGGCACAGTTTTTACTGAAATGTCTTATTAAGATTGCACAGGATTTATACATTTGTCTTTGCAATACTATCATGTTTCTGTAAAATGTGTGAATTAAAAAGCGGAAAATGATGCAATTAGCTAAAAACAATGGAGTAAATGAAATGCGTACATTGTTTTTAAATAAATGGAAAACGTGAGAGAGAAAAAATGAGCTTATAAATTGATGCAAATTCCTTTTTTAATGAAAGTTATTCACTAAATGAACAAGGTCATTTAAAATCCATTTTGATTCTACTTTTGAAAAACAGATCTTTTTTTTTTTTTTTTTGCTCATCTGTGTATCAGTGTATCGATTTGTTCCTTTGACCAAGACATTATGAACATTTACTGAAATTTACAGGTCGTGTACACTGAATCAACAACAAAAAAGTCAGAAAATAATCAAAGTAACAGCACTAGCACACCTCCGGGGACACATGATTTGTGTCAAACCGGTGTTATCAGTGTCTTGAAAGCCAAAAACTTTCAAAAAAATAGAACGTGTTCTAATTTTCTCGCAAGGTTTTATCTTCATGAATGTCACATGATTTCTCTTTAAAAATCATTCAAGTAGGGTGTCTACACTATTCAAGTCAAGAGAATGTGATACTTGCATACAAGACTTGAATTGGTGTAGACGCGGCCTAAGAAGAAAAAACAAAGTTAAGTGAAATTAATAAAGTAAGATAAATTTAGGGGAAAAAATGGTTTACTTTAATAAGGCATTTCGTTGTACTAAGAGGCTATAACTAATAATTTATAAGATGTTGCTGGTTTTAAGATACCTAAGCTGAGAACACAAGTGATTACTAACTTCTTTTTATGCCAGAATCATTGATAGAAAGTATCAGTAAGAGATCAGATTTAATTACCTATGGTTTTTAGCAACACATAGAGCACAGTACACCATGTCATGATCACCACAGTACATCTCGATATCCCTGTCAAGATGATAGAGACATTTGAACATTTGGTCCTCATCTGATGTGGTGTGGACAGAACCTTTCTCACAACGTTGAAAATCGTTGTCTTGTAGATTGTGTTTTTTCGTTGCAGACACTTTTCTGTGATGAATCACACATGCTTCACAAAGAAATTCTTTACATTCTGGGCAGTATTTCAGGGATTCTTGAATATTGTCGTCTTCAGCACATGGGGTGCACGTGTACTCAAATACTATATCAGAGCCTAGTACTGGACTACTGTATTCACCTCCTTCTGCCATCTGATGAGATATGAATAGAACTCATTATGTGAAAAATACAAGGAAGCCCAGATTTTAATTGAAGACAATACTTTTAAATCGTTTTCTTCTTATGTGGTTGAGACATAAATCTTTTTTTTTTACTTTCATTCTTTTAAACGACAAGCAAAGTAAAAAAAGTTCATGTAAAACTTATGTCGAATATCATAAATGAAGAAAGGATATTAATAAAAAAAATTATCTGCACAATTTCATATTTATAGATATTGCATCATTAACATGTATTATTCCTAATTTTAAAAGATATATCGTTCTTAAGCATTTTCCGTTATTAATAGATACCAGCATATTTATCATGCATCCATTCTAAAATCTTAGCCGTAACCTATAAATGTATCTCTGTGCCCAAAAATGTAATTTCAACTGAAGACTACAACATGCTGATGAAACCTAAAATCCGTGTACATATTTCATGGGTTAACATAAAAATATGTCACATTATTCGGTTACAACTTTCTTCTTTTCTTACAAATTTCAGAGTCTAAATTTGTTGTATTTTTATCTATATATTTTTTATTATTGTTGCTGCTACTATAATTTTAACCTCATGTACAGTACATTCTAACAAATAATTAGTTTCTTGATAATAAAAATTAAACTGCCGACGTCATCGTGTAACATACTGTATATATCATAATAACTAAGTTAAACTTGCTTAACCTGGTTACTGGTGTATTGTTTAATACTGTTATTTCTCAATATCTTACTTAATATATTGCTTAAGCTAACTGCTAACTTTTCTAAAGAAAAATACATCAGAAACACTTACTTTAGTAATTTTAGTTCCTCTAGTTTCGATTTCGTTTACCTACAAATTTTTAACTTGGTGAATGTGTAACGCCGATTTACATTTCTATGCGTAAACAAGATAACCGTACAGTATATTTTTTACATTTTATTGCATTTTTAGAACAGTTAATCTACCAAGTACACATATATGAAAAGAAACTGATATGTGGTAAATATATTTTATTTCAATGTAAGTTTATATGTAGTTTATAAAAAACCCATAAAATTGAATACTTTGGTAAAATCAAAATGTATTTCCGTTATTTTGAAATATTTTAGTAGCATCAGAATATGCATTAACTTTTTTGCGTGAATGTTATGTCGCATCAACACTGTAATGCTGAAATTTTCTAACTTTCTTGGTGAATGAAGACTTCCCGCTCGTGCTTAGCTTTAGTTTTACAACTGATGTTTCGTAGACTAGCTGAATAGGTACATATAGAGAAACACTTTAATTTATAGATGAAATGTATGAGCCATCATTCGTTGAACATGTATAGTAACTAAAAATAGAAACAAAAGTATAATTAGTACACAATAATAAACATTTGTTAATAAAAACACTATACTTAGACCCTCGCATCTATGTAAATTATTGTAAAGAAACAGGAACTTCGTTTAAACAATTTGTGCTAATGCTAATTAAAAATTACTTGACATTACTTTTATTGAGCATATAGTCCAAAATTTTTGTTTATACATACTGCCGTCCTTGATTTATAATCAACAGCGTGTAATTTTTGGCCATGTTTTCGAGAGAGCTAATATAAGCAATCTCAAAACAAATTTGATGCTCAACCAGTCATTCAAATCAATGAATCAAAGAAATCCTTCCTGGCCAGTCGAAACTGCTGTGGCTACAATTAGCATGCTCTGAGACCTTATCTACAACATTTGGTGATTGAATTTGGAAATTATTTGTATTGATATTGAAGGCTTATTTACGAAACTTGAAGCAATTTAGAACATTATATTAAACTGTTTATTTTTGTACCTTAATATGGAAAAAATAAGTAAGTGTCGTTCGATTGTATGGACAACATTAATTAATAATATAGATCTACTATGCTTTTTTAATTTTTCAATAAAGGTTTACTATTAGCACAATGTCTTAAAGGGATGGCTAATATAGTCATTAATTGGATAAAGGAAAATTGTAATAACATCTTTATTCATTGCATTTTCTCACGATTTCGCGATGAAATATATCGAAAGATAAAAATTTATCATGAATTTACAGGCAGATTATATTTTGTAATAAAATGTTATAATAATCAGATGTTGAAAATAATTTTATAGCCAATTAAACGCCAAAAATAAATACTTTCTAAGACGAGTACAAGTGTGGTCGTTTTTACGACGCCAATGGCATGTTTTGTCATTTAAAGCATAACCGCATTTCACTTATCCATTCCCCAATATTTAAGCTTGAATCATAGTCTCTTAATTATATAACTCGGTAAGACCAAAAGAATGCAATTGTTTATATTTAATTCTCAAAAACTAGAAGTTTGCTTTTAAAAAATCGGGAAACAAAGTGATCCCTCGGAAGCATTGATCACAACAAAATTACAAGAGAATTGCAGACTCGGTTTGATTGAGTCTGTACATGAGGGATAATGAATACGTGCAACATCCCTCACGCCCCCTAGCACCGGCTTGAGCGGTACTCAATTCTCATCACTCAATAGTGCTGGTATCAATGATCCCGAAGGACAAGAAAAATATAACAACACTGAAGTGAAGTATGATGCTTTAAGTCATTAAGCCATTTGTAATGTAACGGTTACTTACATGTATATAGTATTCTAAGAAGAAATACAACTTTAGTATAGTCTTGCTTCAAATTATATAATATAATATTCAACACTGCTTTCTCCATTATAGCCCTATAGCCTATTGATCAATAGGCTATATAAACCACTGACTATCACTCCTGAGGTCCCGGGTTCGATCCTGGGTTACACCCTTGGGATTTTTCAGAGACACTTTCAGTGTTTCCCACCTACATAGAGGTGTACTGGTAAGAAATCCAGGTAATCCTCGCATGTATCAGTGCTATACACTGGGCATGTAAAAGAACCAAGGGGTCTATTCAATAAGAGCTAGGGAGTGGTTCCCGGATTCCCTTGTATCTTAAAGCTGTTTCTTAAATGTATACAATGTATACCTGCTTAGAGTGATCGAAAACGATTTTAAAGCAGTATGATGTAGAAAAAATAGAAAAAATCACTGACAACATTTGCAAGCAAGCAACTTGTGTTAGACTAAAAGTCATATGCATTAAACGACACGTCAGGTATCAAGCTGTAGACAGTCGCCGGGTTATATATAAGGTAAATAACACAGTTGGGTGTCTAAAATCTTAGGGAACTTTTCAATTACTTTTCATTGCGTCAAAGGAAATTAATCCGAAAGGTAAATGGTTGAATAAACCCATAAAAGAAGAAAATATGTAAGTACCAGGTGCTTTTATTCAGTGTTGCAGTATCAGATTAATAGTGGGAGTCTCATAATGTAAAGTTACTTTCATTTTATGTTTTCATTAAGAATTTTATGTTTATTCAATTGAATTTGATATGATATTCATAATGAAATTATTCAAGGAATGACTTAAACTATCAGATAAGCCATTCGAGTTTGGGTTGTATTGTATATTAAATTTGCGAAACAAAATTAGTTTTTATGTATACTGTTTCTTTGTTAGATTCCTTTTTAAGGAATTGTTGATTTAACATAACTTAATGTCATGTTTTTTTATTATAAATGTCACTTGCTTTGACACATGCTGTGAAATTAAATAAAAACGCGAAAAGGTTAGTTCTATGACGTTGTTGGCTTACAAAATCAAGTTGAGCTTCGTCGCAAAAAAGTGCCATTTCACATACGTAGAGCAGGTGTCACTTTTATGATGTGAATGGGTGGATCGGGGGTGGAGTGAGCATCTCGTTATCGGTAAACTTATACGGTTAAACAATAAATGTTAAGGTCGTACGAAGCCGTCCTTAGATGGATCACAACTCTCCGCATATGTCCTTTCAAACGAGTTGATATCTTGTCAGCATATATTTCTTGTAAATTTGCGTCACATTATACTTATATTCCCTGTCCATAACACATATGTTATCTTTGGTAAAGACTGTCAAGGCAATTTGTGCAGTATGACATCTAAGCTAAATACAAAACATTCCATCCCCCACCCAACCCCAAAAAAGGAATATATCTTAAAATGCTTTTAAGTGCTTGTTATTGATGCAGAATTATGGTGTATCTATCATTCAAATTTAAGTTTCGATCAGTTACTGGTAAGTTCTAAAAGAATAAAGGAATGTCTTGTGAAAAGGGGAGAAGTTTGCTTAAGCATAGACCAACTGTAGACCTTGAGGAAGTGTGTGCGCTATTCATGGGCAATATTAACGCTAAAGAGTGTAGGATGCTTTAAAGAATGAATATGATGGTTTATCTTCATTTGCTCCACTCGCCTGTCACATCTTTAATCATGTTACATTTTTGTTTCCATTTTTTCCAACTCTTTTAAGAAAAGTTATCTGAACGCCGATATCAAGCTTGCAATGCAATGATCAGGTAGTGTGTTAGTTTTCCAATTGTAGGATTGTTCCTATTAATGTCCTTCTGGGCTTCTTACCGATGGGTTGTGTTGGGGATGCGTTCACTGAAGGTCGCCCCTTCTTGTTGATCTTATTTTTCATATTTCGTGTTTCATCTTGCGTAGAAATTTCCAAGTAGTTACTTATAACTTATGATGCCTTATAACTTATGATGCAGGTATCTATTTGAATACTTACAAAAATTAATTACATACATTATATATTCATTATTTTTCAAGCCTATTTAAACATGCTCTGCTTATATTAGTTTTATATAGGAAAGTTAAAAATGTAAACAATGTGTAATGACTAAATATTTGTGAAATTAAGTATTTCGGTTGATATGTCTATTAACAATCCCTACTTAATGTACAATGCACTGAATCTGTTTACGGAGGAACGTGGAAACATGATGATTTCGTAATGTTCTGAATAAATAACCAACAACAGGCAGCCCTTACTTTTTATGTTATATTAAAAATAAATGTCAAACTCTTTGTCCTTTTAATATTTTTTACAATAACTACGAGATGATTAATGATATTGTGTCATTATTTAGAACATGCTACATGCTGAATAACATCAAAAGGGTACTTTAATGTTGTTATTGTTTGACAAATATCAAAAATTGGAAAAAGAAAATGTCATTTTCGTGTTTTTCTCTGACATTTATGAAAGGAAATAATAATTATTGAGAACATGAATTTTACGCAAACATTTGCAGATGTACATAGGTTCTGAGACTCCTATAGTGATTTTTCGTAAACTATGACGGCAGATTGAAACCAATATATTAACCAAATGCCATAAGTGATATCCATTGCCGAATGATCTTTTTCCTTTCCGTCGCCTACATCACATGTACCACTCACAACGCTCTTTATTTTATAATGGATTATTTTATAATTCTAATTCTAATGGTTTTGATAAAGTGGCATAAAACGATTGAAAACAAAAGCATCGCTCTAGAATATATTGTTAGTTTTACGCGAGGAATTCTTCCGCTTCTTTACTCTTGATGTCGACACGGACACGTGATAGTCATTATTAATAGAACCTAATAACATTTTAAACGCCCATTCTCAATAAAATAAAGCATTTGAGGTTGAAAAATATTAAAAATTTGATGTTGTCATTGTGTCATTTTTTATCGCTTAAGTAAATGTTTAGGATATTTTGCAAGTTTGCCAGAAATATTTTGAACAAGAAACTATGATATAACAGGATGGCATTTATTTCGGTAATGACACTGTATTTCTTCGGTAACGTAGATTTCAGATCTAATAATGTAACATATTGGCTGCATATTAATAACAAATGTCTGTAAAATATATCAAAATCTGTAAATTCTCTATCTAGAGGGACTTTCTAACCCAGGAAAATTCAAAGAAGTTGGGTACCTTGCTAATTTTCAGTCAATTTCTTCAAAGTTAAATATTCGTAGAAAGCAAAAATAGTCAATTTTGAAAATGATTATTTTATGTCTTCATTCAAAGGATATATATCATATATAATATATTAGAGGTCGAATGCATACACAATTTTTGTATTAGCAATTTTTTGCTCAAAATATTCAACTTTCCACTTTCTTAATATTTGGAAAATTTAGTACTAAACAGTTCGTGAGATCTGATATATATTTATCCCCATATAGGATGTCACGTATGTTTCATTTTATTCAAATGCAAGTAAAGGTTGAGAAAACAATTTTTTTTTTGTAAAATAATTTATATTTATGGATATTATTTTAACATTATTATATATTAGAATGAAATACGGCCAGTAAGCTCTTTGCAGAAACGAAATAGTTGTTGCTGAGAACATCATATACTTGTATATTTTTTAACATTTCTGCTGGTACATCAACATATTATTAACATATCTTTTCCTTTGTAAAAACAATTTTGTGTCTTCTTACATCTAATACAAGGTAACCGTTGCTAACAGGCATGCTAATCCCAACTTTATCTTTAATTTTCAAAAATTGTTGAATTGTAAGTTGGAGTAACGTATGTTCACACTCGCTTATTTATGAACTTTATCACGGAATTCAAACTTACATGTAAAATCGACTTTTTTATTTAGGAATCAAATGCAAATCATTCTATTGTCATAAAAATGCGATTTTATGTTTTTATATATGCATGTGTAAACATATAAAGTCTGTTTGATAAAAGTAACGTTTGTTTCACTGTGGTTACTTAACAAGTAAAAACACGGCCAAAGTTAACAAAATTTACTTACTTATGTCAAATAGAAGTTAATGTTGATGTTATACGTGCTTTCTGACTTCAATTTCCCTTTTTGATAAACTTACTTTAAAAAGTTGATAACGTATGTTTCTGTAACGTATGTTTCATTTTTACATTGAAAGTGGGTTAAAAATGACGCAAGACCGTTTAAGCCGCCATAATTTGTGGTTAATATATCAGAGTTACACACATGTTAATATTCTTTCTTGTTTGGATTCTTCTTTGAATGGATTGGCTCTTAAATAATGGTAACGTATGTTTCTTTTAAAGTGCTGTTGAAAAGATTTGAATAAAAAATGAAAATTTCCGAAAAAAGAATGATATTTGAGAGGCTGCAAGCTTATTTTTTTACATATAATTATATATATGCTTTATTATTAAGCATGCATCGATTCAATTATGTAATTTGGGTTTCACTTCTTATTGTTTTAGGTTTGTCACTATTTATTTATATGCATTTGGCGACATTTGATCATTCATTATACCAATGAGATTTTAACAGTCAAATATAATTTTTACCAATAATCAAAGTGCATATACACACAGCAATGACTAATTGCACATGTTTCGTTTATTCTGGAACTTATTTTTCTGAAACACAATTTCAAAGTTGAAAATTCTAGGTGGCGACAGTAACGTATGTTACATTTTAGGGCATTAATGGTACTTGTAAAAGCAAAATAACAGATAGAAATGTAAAACTGAGAGTGTCCCTATTAGACAAAGTGGCAGCCACCTTTCTAACGACATTTTGACCTCAAGAAAAACCTTCGTATAAGAGCTACCCAGTGGAACATCAAATGCTGTGTTTTATTGAGAATGAGCGAAAATGTGATTTATAGGAATATATTATTTCCTTAGTTTCTTAAAATCATTAAAGTTTGGTATTGTGTCATGGGCAATAATGTTTAGTGGATCCATCATTTTACATCCAAGCCATTGTCACACTAGGACCCAGTACAATCACAAAGTTTTGCCACAGTAATTGATTTGCAATGCAAGATCGCATAGAATGCCTATAGCGATATGGTGAGCAGTTTGTGCATGCCCCAATACAAAATCTGATGCTTGACAAAATTCTTTCAACCTTTTAACAGTATCACTTTTTCAGACTGCATGTAATTTCTATTTGGTTAAATTCGATTGTGTTGGAAGCTATAAGCACGAAACACTCTCGGATCCATTCCTGGAACCAACCAGTACTAAGCAATGAATGTAAAGTTTCTTGCTCAAGGAAACAACGGCTTGCCCCTGACAGGGTTTGAACCCACGCGGTCAGCAATCCTTAGATTACTAGTCCGACGCGTTAACCACTCGACCACGCCGCCATTCTTTAATTTCTATTTGATTCATTATGGTGCAAAAGGCAGTTCCTTTGCCTTTGTGAAGGCTACTCCTTTGCCTTATTATATCAAGGAAATGGTTAAATAATGATATTATTATCAGACTTTGACATGTTATTTAAATGTCAATACAACACGAAAGTGTATTCCTCGAGGTAAGTGACCTCATTTGCACAAACACACCAAAACTATTGGTACAATTACCTGTAGATTATCATAGATATTTGTTTTCACTTACTTGCAATTTTTCAGGAAAAAATCAGGACAATATTTCGATCTTTATTCTATTATAACAGCCCACCTGTTGCCATTACAATATAGTTTTATCAGCTTAATGCCCCTGAATGAACACTTTAAACAATTACATGTAAATATATAGGATGTGAAACCTTTGTATCTAATAAAGATAATGGATAAAGTAGGTTGATTTGTACTTTTCCAGAAAAGCTTACTCTTTGTAAAAATGCTACTAAAGGTTTGCTATGATTATAAAATAATAAAGAAATTTAGTGGTAACAATATATTTTTCATAGTAATTTCTCACGATTTCTCACCATTTATCACTGAAATTTATAGGAAAATACTATACTGGCGTAATGTAATCTTTTCTTTAGTAAGCAAATAGTTTAAAAACGTTACTTACATATACTTGTTAACATTTAACATTAACAATATTTATTTCATAACTGTAATCAAATTGGGTTAAGGTAGACCATGGGTAATGGGCACCATAAGGAACTGTAAAATTGACAACATAGGGCAGTTATATGTCCTCAAGGTCACCTGTATGCAAAATTTAAATAAAATTTACCGTGTGGTTTATGAGTTATGGATATATTTCTGAACTAAGACTTTGCCATTAGAAGGACTTATTTTCAGAAATGAGGAAACTGTAAATAATCTGTAATATCATCATTATAAAAAATGTTTTTTTCTATTGCTCATTGTTAAGAAACAAATAATAACATTCAGGTAACACATTACACAAGCAAAATGTTTGTTTCTAAACAAAATGTTCTTAATACGTATAAAAATGTTACCCTACCCAACCCACTTTTAACACTAATTTTACCATTTCCCTATCTAAAATGCCTTATTCAAAATATCCCTAAAATTTATCGAAATGAGGGTCTGTTTTCAAAGTTTGCCTAAATTTTCTCAAAGGTATATTAGTTGATCATGCGAAATATAAAATACTTTTACCGTGTAGTTTTTATTTTATCGAACTGTGAATATATCTGGTATCATATTTGCTATAAATTTTGGCATTATTTAGCAAAAAAAACCTAAAATAATTATATAATTTAAATCAAACTTTTTTTCTTCCATAAGGGATCAGAGAGATACATAAATAATGTTGAAAAAAAAAGTTGCCCCTTCTGGGGTTTGAACCCACGCCCCTCAATTTCAAATTTGAATACTCTTCAAAGTGGAGGTAATGCATTACCCATGGTCTACCTTAAATAGAAAATATTACAACTTGCAGACACTGTCAACGAATGCTGACCTCATTGATTGAAGAACAGTTCTAGACTTTTCAAAACATGTTGCCATTTTTTTTATAAATTCCATTTGATTTGTCGTGTGTCAAATTTTATTTTATTAATGCTGACCTATGATTTATTATTGTTATTAAGGTAATAACACTAAGCACATTTGAAAGTAATCGTATTTGTGACAAAGGAAACGAAGACAGTAGCTTGCACTTTTCAGGACCGTTTATTATCAGGCGCAATCAAACCGAGCCTGCCACATATTTAAATTAGTTTTGCCGATTTGGGCTTTCTTTCACGATTCGTTTTTCTCTCTATTTTCAACAGTTAATATGAAAAAACGTAAGCGCATTAATAAACTTAAATAGTCCTTTGCTTGTTGGAAACCGAGTGTAAATTGCCATTGTCACAAGTATAGAGCCATACCTGCCCCATGTTCTACATCGTTCTATATCTTAATATTCATCTTATCGATAATGGACTGTTCAATATGGAACTTGAACACGTCCTTTTAAGAAATTCAGTAGGTTAACCCTTACCATGCCAAATATTTTGAATGATTTTGTCCAACATTAAACTGAACAAAATCAAACTTCATTTAGGGAAAATTTCAAACTGTGTACCGACAGAATAGCGAACAGTGTACACATGACCATACTGCATGAAAGTACCACCAGATTTTGTTCTGCACTGGTCGCTTTAATACAGTCAGTTCCCGACAGCAGGATAAGAGTTAAGAGTTTAACTGTATCTGAAGAGAAAACTTAGTACTGTTCAAGCCGTTACTAGGGGCGTGAGGGATATTGCACTTTTTCATTATCCTTCTTGTACAGACTCGATCCAACCGAGTCTGCATTTTTTTATGTAATTTTGCTGATTTAAATGCAGCTGACGGATTTTTTTCCAGATTTTTAATTATTTAGGCATGTGTCAGTTACATCGAATACAATAGGTTAGAGAAACAATTGTTAATTTTAAGTATTTATTTTACTTTATCAATGTTTCTTTTGTTTTTGAATGGCCGTTTACAATTTTAAGCCATTAACATCGCCACCGTCGGAACCATGTTTGCTCAATACAATTTGTTTTTTAAATCTCCAGTATTTATAACAAAATATGTACCGTAGGTTTCACGTTGGTCACTTCATCTGTGAGCATTTAATTCGTTGAATAACTTAAAAGTATTATCATTACAATGTCAAACCTTACTTTACTACAAGTTAATGTACATAAGTTATTACCATCCACATATTGTAGTGTCAGATTTTATCAATTTCAAATTAACAGCATAAAAGTGTTTTATTTTACTTTTGTGGTTTGCTATAAGGAGACATAATACTTTATACTGTTACCATGTTGCATGTAACTTTATGATTGTTGAAGAAGAAGTTACTACACTAAACTATTTTGATGAATTTTATAGTTTGTACGTTAACACAGGTAAATATAGATTTAAAATCTTGATTAGTTTATGTAAACAATAACTGCCTACGAGTTTAGTTTACATAACATAACTTCCGAAATGATGTAAAAACAGACCTACGTCATTTATTTATAAAAATAATATATAAAAATCATCTTTATTTATTGGTCTTAATTTATATTTAATTTATACCTGACTTAAGATGTTTGTTTAAACTACTAGAAAAATGATTATTCATTCGAAACAGACATTTATATCAAATGTGGTTTGGGTGACATGTCTAATATGTATTTTCCTCCTAAATATTCAACTTTACTGTAATATAAACAATAAGGGTATGTGAGTGTTTGCATGTAGACCAAGCTTGAACACAAAGAGCTTACTGTAGTTTCGTGTTCTTGCTTTCGATTAGTTTATTTTATACTAATTTATTGTAGTTCGATTTGTAGGATGCTATAAGCTATTATAACACTTTTGAACCAACAGGTTCAAAGCAATAAGTGAAAAATTTCTTACTCACGGAAACAGCTGCTTGCTTCTGCATTAACAACTCGGGCATGTCGCCACATTTTGTTTATAATATCATAATTATATAATGATATTAGCAGAACTAAGATTAGTTAAATATTAATCGTCCTTGTGTTTAAGTATATTCTGTTGCGTAAAGATAATTTTCAAGCATGAAAAATAAAATGGTAACTAACCCCAAAAATACTAGTTATAAAGAGCCTTGTAACGACAAAACCAACATAATGGGTTTGCGACCAGCATGGATCCAGACCAGCCTGCGCATCCGCGCAGTCTGATCAGGATCCATGCTGTTCGCTTATCAACTCTTTTACAAGTAGAGAAACTGATAGCGAACAGCATGGATCCTGGTCTTGATCCATGCTGGTCGCAAACCCATTATGTTGGTTTTGTCATGACACGGCTCAAATAATCTTTTCTATATCTGGTTACTTTTTTTTCGTGAAAATGTCAAAATTAACAGGTTTTATAAAAAAAAAACAAACAGAAATTGGATTTTACACATAAGTTGAAGCAAATATATAAATAAATAGTCCTTGACTGAAAAATGAACTTTGTTATGTCTTGACAAATTGTCTTTCTAAGCAGAATTGTATCTCTAATACTCGTATCATATTTAACTCCTACATTACTAATTCCCACTCATGAAAGAATAAAAAACTTGAAATTATTAAATTATGACCCTTGACATTTGATATAATCTGAGACAATTCAAACTAAAATATTTTTTTTTACTAATTTATGGAGACAGAAACCAAATACCAAGATTTCTGTTTCTCACAATATGTGTCCGGTGTTCCGCCGGTCTATAAAGGTAAGATTTATACTAAATAGATCTTCATTGTTATAAAAGGAGGGCGTGATATACAGTTTTCATAGGAAACAGATATACCAGAAAGTTCAAACTATTCCGAGATACAAAAACATACACCTTTTTTATTTTTCTATCATTTTGCATGTTTGTCAATTATGTAAGTGAGAGTTATTGTGGTTTATATTCTTTGATAAAAAAAAAAACTACTATTTTTAACAACACCGTGATATAGCATGTTGTTTTATATCAGTTGCTGGTTTTTAATTTTACCACGCAACCAACCTAGTTGTTGTCTGTACCTGACACTGGTTATCCAATATTAGACTTTTAGTGCATATGTAAGTGGCTGTTCCTCGTATGAAGCCAAGAAATGATATATTCAACATGATATATCTTAAAAAAAAAACATCGAAAATGTCTATGCTACTTACCAACACGTTGCATTTTCTGAATAATTTAGATTTCGGCCAAATGAAATGTTTTATTCATTATTCAAAATGGTATAACTCGCTCACAGCTTAAGAAATCATATTGGACTCTAGCATCAGGTTTTTCAAGCTGTGCACTGCCAAAATTATTTTCCTATATTGTAACGTCTTTAATACACAATAGTAACAATCGCGTACGCACATAGTAATTATTGCGTACGCACGTAGTAGCTATTGCGTGCGCACGTGATAGATAAAATATTTCTGATGTCCTCTCTATGCCAGCGTTTTAATGCCACCGTAATATCGTGTTATGTTGTTTGTTTGTTTGTTTGTTTGGGTTTTACGTCACACCGACACAGTATAGGTCATTCGGCGACGTTCCAGCTTTACTGGTGGAGGAAGACCTCAGGTGCCTCTCCGTGCATTATTTCAGGGAACGAACGGGCACCTGAGTAGAACTAGCTAGCTGGATAGCTTCTTGACATGAAAGAATCCGAAGTCCCTGTCGGGATTCGAGCCCACAGCGGTGAGGGGCAAGTGGTTTGAGTGTTATGTTTAGTATTGTTTCGAAAATACTGCAAATACAGTGGATCAAATTTTTTGAACGTTCATTATATAAAACCTAAGTTATTGATGTCGGTTATCTTTGCAACGCCGGTTTTCGGCGATTTCAGAGTATATTTTTATGCGTTGTACAAAATTAAAGAACACAAAATAACATATTTAAAGGTGCATGTGATAATGCAATAATAATATATATTGCTTACATTTCTATAGATGTGCTTGGAACATTTATCTATATCATAGCGCATAGTATTTTGCCATGGGCATAGTAAATAGTATTTTGCAATGGGAATGGTAAATAGTATTTTGCCATAGGTATACTAAATTGAATTTTGCCATGGCAATTTTTTTCGCCTTTGCCTAAAATATAAATATTTTACATACACGTACCGTTTCAAAAATGTAATGATCATTAAATAGCAAAGGTAATTTACAATCGTTGGCACTGGAATGGGATGACAATAGAAAACAAGTCTTAAATGTATTTTAACCTAACATATATTCCTCGGCAAATTGTTAGAAATGTACCATGCAAACCTTTTCTGTAAGAATACTGAAAAACGAAAAGTTTTCGACATAAGACATACTCTGAGTTTTATTGTATCTTTATAGTGCTAAGTCTCTCTTTTTACAGGTAAAGAAGTAAGTTCACTTGACAAAGATAATATTGTTACTAAATTATCGTTAAAAATACATCTTGTAAAAGGTTATAATCAAGAAATCATAGAAAAACTATGGTTATCAAAAAGTGGAACTTCGATAATAAGTTGTTGATTTTTATCATATCAAAGTAACAGACAAAAACGTTATCGTTATTACATACATTTACATTTAAAGTGATTTTTAAAGACCCTGTATGTTGTAAATAAGGATTTAACATCTCTTAAAAGAAATTTTATATATGTATGTAATTATTCTTCTCATACAATTTCCAAACTTCAAGGAATATGTTAATTGGAACTGCAAATGTTAAACGCTTTATAAGTAATCATTAAAATGTATGCATTCATTTCTTATTGAAGAGTTTGGCTCAGACTTTATCAAAAATGAATTTCTTATTATCTCTCTTTATATACATGAAAAGTAAATTCGATAATATCTTTACAAATAATACTTTTTAGAGCTTACATATATTGATAAATCTTGATTTGAGCATCATATTTATGGTTTAAAACCATAAAAAAATGAGTTACAGGATCTTAAAGTTTAAATAGAACTATGCTGTTTTCTCCTATTGTTTGAAATAATGTGTAGGCAAATCGTTTGAAAAAAGCAAAATCCACAACGGTTCAGTCAGTTAATTCAGTACTATACATATATACATTTTGAACACTTCATGGTGACAGTTTTACGTTTTGCAAAGCAACCCCATATGAGAAAATATTGCCACAGGTGCAAGTGTCAATTAACGCTTTATTTAATAAATAATAAATCAAAATATACGTTCTTTCTTATTTAAGGGAATTTGATATATAGCATTCAAATTAATAAGAGAATAAGAGCTGCCAAGCTAAGGTGACGAATGCCAACGCAAAGGTTTGTTAAGCATTGCAGAAATGTATGATGAAAAAAAGAGAATGAATGTAACTAATTGCTTTATATTGTTCTTGTGAAATGAACTGCTATTTATAGCGAACATATCACCTTGGTACATTGGTCTTCGATGCAACATCATCTTAATGCGGTGGACATTTATGCCAAGTTAGTTTGAAATCCTTCAATACATGACAATGTTACATGTTTGGAACTAATGTATACCTTCAAACTCTTCTTATGAGCATAAGTACCTTAATATAATTAGCGCAATCTTGACCTTGGAGGTAGAAGCATTGGTCTTACACACAACACAACACCTTGATGTGATGGGCATTTATGCCAAATTATCTTAAAACGCTTCAATGCATGACAAATGAACAGCCCGGACACTAACGTGTATCTTCAAACTTTTCTTGAGAAAATGAGTACGTTTTAACTGTAAGAGTGACACCTTGAAAGTAGGGACATGGGTCTTGAACGCGACATGTCGTCTTCATGTGGTTGACATATATGCTACGTTATTTAAAATTCGTTCTGTGCATAAAAAAATTATAGTACAGGCACATATGTGTGTACCTTTAAACTCTACTTGTAAGACTGTGAAACCTTCAAACTGTACGTCTGACCTTCACTTTTGACTAACGGATATGGGTCTTTTATGAAACACATCACCTTAATGTGTTTGACTTTTGTGCCAAGTAATTTTGAAATCCTTCCATGCATGACAAAGCCACAGTTTGGACACGAATGTGTACCTCCAACCTCTAAGTGTGACCTTGACTATTTAGGTAGTGTTATGGGCCCTAGCCGCGACACATTGTCTGGATGTGGTAGACACTTGTGCCAAATTATTCAATAAATCCTTCAATGAACAACAAAGTTAAAGTCCGGACAGGAATGTGTACAGCCTTCAAATTATAAGTGTGACCTTCACCTTGGAGGTTGGGACATAGGACTTTGATCCGACAAGTCGTCTTGATATGGTAGATATCAATGTATGTGGTAGACATTTGTGCCAAGTTATTTTAAAAACCTTCAATGCATGACAAAGTTACAGTCCGAACATGAATGTGTATCTTTAAACTCCGATCGAGAGAATGAGTATCTTCAAGTCATAAGTGTGACCTTGACATTGTAGGTAGGGACATGGGTCTTGGACACGACTTGTCGCCTTGATGTGGTAGACATTTATTCCAAATTATTTTTAAATTCCTCAGATGCATGACAACGTGACAGTCCGGACACAAATGTGTGTACCTATTCTATTGTGAAAATGTGAAACTTCAAAATGTTAGTGTGACTTTGACCTTTGAGTTAGGGACGTGGTTTTTGGTCGCGACGCACCGTCTTGATATGTTAGACATTTGTGCCAATCTATTTCAATCCCTCAATGTATGACAAAGTGACAAAGTAACAGTCCAGGAACGAATGAAATGGGGACGCACAGACGGATGGATAGACAGACAGACGGACGGTGCAATTTTAATATGCCGTCCTTTTGGGGGCTATTCACTGATAAACTAGTGAACAATACTTTGTATAAACACATTTGCATTTAATGTATAAAGGAAAAAATGAAGCTCACATTCGATGTGTTTTATCAAAAAAGATTTGTGAATTTCGTTTTCATTATTTTTGTCTGTACGAAACGTTAAATGGTTAAAAACCTTGAAATGGATCTGTGTTATTAATGAATAAGCTTCAAAGAAACAAAGGAAACAACACGGAAATCACCTTCACGGTTGTTCACGGTTTATAATGACTCTAAGTATCACACGAGCAAACCTACGTGAAACAAAACTATTTTAATGTACAGACTGTTTAACCCTTAAGAAATTGAACAAATAAAAAAAGCTTTGGCGACGCTACTCTAATATGCGTGTACACGAATAAAACAGGCTGTTTTATTAAATGCGGTTTTGATGATGGGTCTTTTCTCTAATAAATTGTTGTCCCTCTAGTGAGAACTATGGTGTTGACACGTACACCTAACCTACACGAAGAGTTAACGTTTTTAAACTTTACCTTTTCTATCAACAAACTACTGAAAAATGAATTTATCTTAAAGTACGGTAGCACAGAGGGGACATTCGGATTTTTTCTTGTCCTATCTCGTGACACTGAGATATTACGAAAAACAAAATGCTTTCTCGTTCCAACGAGATACAACTAAGAAAAAAATGCCTATCTCATGGGCACGAGATGTAACTCACTTTTTCGTTCCTACGAGTTATAACTCAGAACAAATTGCTATCTCGTTCCCATAAGACATAACTAAGGAAAAGCTACCGTTCTCGTAGCCACAAGAATAACTCAATGATTTTGATGACATTTGTATCAGACAGGCTCCCCTTTCAAGTCTCTCTCCCACAGAGCTCGTTTATTGCAAAGTTCAAAGCAGGATTGTTTCAAGGTTTGTGAAGAACAATAAATAAGTATGTATGTCACACTATAAGAAACTCAGTATACTGTAGTTAAATGGAAAATAAATGATAAATCAATAATACTACTCTGTTGTTGTTTACTTTGTGTCTACTTGGAATTTATTATTTCAGGTCAATGCAAAATTAACCACAACAAAGAAAATTTCAAGTACAGTGAAGGTAATTACGATTTGGCATTTTCCGCCATCAGCACAAAAGAACACAAAGGATTTTAATCGATGAATTATTTCTTGTGATACAACTATAACAATACCTATTGCGTAAAGATAATTTCCGAGCACCAAAAACAAAAAATGGAAACTAAACAAAATGGTTAATATTAACCGACTTATAACAGTTTATATAATTATCTGGTTTTATTTTCGGAAAAGTAAAAATTCACAAGTATGCTCTTAGTTTCAAAAAACCGGAATGGATTTTATCAATTAAATGACACACCATACAAGATTTGTATCCGTATTTAACAATAAGTTGAAGCATATATATAAATAAATAATCCTTGACTGAAAAATGAACTTTGTTATGTCTTGACAAATTGTCTTTATAAGCAGAATTGTATCTCTAATACTTTTATCATATTTAACTCCTACATTACTAATTCCCACTCATGATAGCATAAAAAATATAAATAAAACCCTATAAATTATTAAATTAAGACCCTTGACATTTGAAAAAATATAACACAATCTGAGACAATTCAAAATAAAATAGTTTTTTTTTCTAATTTATTGATACAGATTTCATAGGAAACAGATATACCAGAAAGTCCAAACTATTCAGAGATACGAAAACAAACACCTCTTTATTTTGCTTTAATGTGATTGCTTTTTCTATCATTTTCCATGTTTGTCAATTATTTAAGTGAGAGTTATTGTGGTTGATATTATTCTTTGATTAAAAAAGCTATTTTTAACAAAACCGTGATATAGCATATTGTTCTATATAATCGCTGCTTTATTTTCAGTGTTAAATTTATTTTAATTTTTATTCTAAATGTTATTTTAGATTTTATTGTAAATTTTATTTTAAATTTTAATTCAAGTCTTATTTTAAAATGTTTTCTTTGTAAAGGATGGTATCAACTTGAAAACTTAAACGATCATATCCTTTTACGGTGTTTACTTTTTATTATACAAACTATATTGTGTTATTTGAGTATTGCAAATACAATGACACCAATTTTCTGAACGTCCATCAAAATAAAATTTTAATAGCTGTCGGTTAGCTTTTGATATGCCGGTTTTCGGTGATTTCAGGTTACATCTTTATACGTTGTACAAAATTGAATAACACAAAATGACATGTTTACAGGTAATATTTCAAAGTTGTTATATTTTGCTTCTTTATCTATAGATTAGCTTGGAACATTTATGTATATCATAGCAGATAGTATTTTGCCATGGACATGGTTAATAGCATTTTGCAATGGGCATGGTAATTTGTATTTTGCCATAGCAATTATTTTCGCTTTTGCCTAAAATCTATATTTTACATACACATACTATTTCAAAAAATGTAATGAACATATATAACCAAAGGTAAATTATATCTGTTGTTACTGGAATGGGATGACAATAGAAAATAAGTCTTAAATGGTTTTTGACTTAAAATATATGCCTTGGCAAAATTTTTGCGCAAACCTTTCTGTAAGATAACAGAAATTGATTCATTTTCGATATAAGCCATACTCCGGACTTTATTGTATCTTTCCTGTAATTTTAAAGTACTGATTGCATGATTGTCTTCATTTACAAGCATAAACGTAAGTTCACTTGACTCTTGTTATAATATCATCGGAAATAATGTGTAGGCAAATTGTTTGAAAAGAGCAAAAGTCACAACAGTTCAGTCAGTTAAATCAGTACTATACACCACTTCATGGTGAAAGTTTAACGTTTTGCAAAGAAACCCCATGTGTGAAAAGATTCAACTGTCAATTAACCCTTTCATAAATAGATAATAAATCAAAAAAGCGTTATTTCTTATTAAAGGGAAATTGATATATAGCATTTAAATTAATGAGGGAACAAGAGCTGTCACGCAAACGTGACGAATGCCCCCGCAAAGGTTTCTTAAGCATTGCAGAAAGGTATTGTAAAAAAAGAGAATGAAAGTGACTTATTGCTTAATATTGTCCTTGTGAAATGAACTGCTATTTATACCATACTTACCACCTTGGGACATAAGTCTTGGCTGCGACACATCATTTTGATGTGGTACACATTGATGCCAAGTGATTTTAAAATCCTTCAATGCATGACAATGTTACAGTTTGGAAACTTATGTGTACCTTCAAACTCTTCTTATGAGCATAAATACCTTCAAATTATTGATCTTGACCTTGGAGGTAGGAACATGGATCTAACTTACAACACGCCGTCTTGATGTGGTGGAAATTTGTGTCAAGTTATTTTAAAACTCTTCAATGCATGACAAAATTACAGTCCGGACACAAATGTGTATTTTCAAACACTTCTTGAGAAAATAAGTACCTTCTAACTGTAAGAGTGACCTTGGAGGTAGGTACATGGGTCTTGAACGCGACATGTCGTCTTCATGTTGTAGACATGTATGCAACGTTATTTAAAAATCCTTCTGTGCAGAACAGTTACAGTTTGGACACAAATGTGTACCTTCAACCTCTAAGTTTGACCTTGACCTTTTAGGAAGTGATATGGGCCTTAGCCGCGACACATTGTCTGGATGAGGTAGACACTTGTGCCAATTTTTTTTAAATCCTTTAATGAACAACAAAGTTACAGTCCGGACAGGAATGTCTAGAACCTTTAAATTATTAGTGTGACCTTGCCACGTCATCTTGATGTAGTAGACATTCATGCCAAGTTATTTTAAAGTCATTTGATGCATGACAATGTAACAGTCGGTACCTATAATCTCTTATTTTGATAGTGTGAACCTACAAAATGTACGTGTGACCTTGACCTTTGAATAAAGGACCTGGTTCTTGAACGCAACCCAACGCAGTAATGTGGTAGACATTTGTGCCAAGTTATTTTAAAATCCCTCAATACATGACAAAGTTACAGTCTGGACACGATTGTTGTGTAAGTGGTGACCTCGGACGGACAGACTGACCTAAGCCTAAGCTGCAGCACACCATCTTGGTGTAGAAACATTTGTGCCAGGTAATTTTAAAATCATTCAATGCATGACAAAGTAACAGTCCGGACACGAATGTGTATGTTCAAACTCTACTCGGGAGTACCTCCAAACTACAAGACGGATGTGTGACCTTAACCTTGGAGGTAGGGACATGGGTCTTAGACACGACATGTCGTCTTGATGTGGTTTATGACATTTATGCCAAATTATCTTAAAAACAACGTAACAGTCCAGACACTAATGTGTGAACCTATAAACTCTATTGTGATAATGTGAAACTTCAAAATGTTAGTGTGACTTTGACCTTTGAGGTAGGAACGTGATTCTTTGACATGATACATCGTCTTGAAATGTTAGACATTTGTGCCACGCTATTTCAAAATTCCTCTATGTATGACAAAGTTACAGTTCGGACACGAATAAAGTGGGGACGCATAGACAGATAGATAGACAGACAGACGGACGGTGCGATTTTAACATGCCGCCCTTTCGGGGGCATAAAATAGGTTTCTATTCACTTATATACTAGTGAATAGTATTTTATATAAATATATCTGCATTTAATGTATAAAGAAAATATGAAGCTAACGTTCGATGTGTTTTGTGAATTTCTTTTTCATTTTTTTTCTCTGCTTTTCTTCGAAACACTCTGCATGTACTTTCCCCATAAGTATTAAAACGTTGAAAATGATCTGTTATATTAATGAATCAGCTTCAAAGTTACAAAGGAAACAACATTTAAACCATCTTCATAGATTTATAATGACTAAGTATCATACGAGCTATAAAGCAAACCTACGTGAAACAAAACTATTTTTAATGTATAGAATGTTTAGCCCTTCAGAAATTGAACAAATAAGATAGCTTTGGCGACGCTAGCGCAAAAATAAAATAGACTGTTTTATTAAATGCGGTTTTGATGATGGGTATTTTCTCTCATAAATTATTGTCCCACTAATGAGAACTATGGTGTTGAGACGTACACACAACCTATACGAAGAGTAAATGTTTTTAAACTCTATCTTTTCCATAAACAACTTAAAAATAAATAAAAAAAATCGTGGCAACGAGATATAACTCAGAAAAAATGGTATCTCGTTCCAACGTGATACAACTAAGAATATTACTCAGAATATAACAAAAAAGAAAATCCCTAGAGATATAACTCAGAAAAACAACAACAACAACAACAAACATTCGCTATCTCCTTCCCTCAGAATTTTTTTTTCTTGGGAAGACAGCATTTTGTTTTTTGTTTTTTGCTGGGGGTTTTTCTGAGTTATATCTCGTGGCCACGAGATAGGAAAAGAAAAAAAATCGAAATGTCCCCTCTGTTCTTCCGTAGCAATGCAGGATATTGTAAGAATACGTAATACTTTTGATCTGGAAATATATCTAGACATTGAGTACGCTTTTCGATATAAGGTTATTAAAAACATAGGTACGATGAAAGAGAATAAAAACAGTGTTCATTCATGCAAATGATTGAAAATAGCAAATATTGAAAAGGGAATAATTAACGTTCTGTAACCCAGTAATTGACTTTGTTAAATACATAAGGGAGATCTCAAAATGTGGAGGATAGAAACACGCATATCATCACGTAAATGCGTACTATTTATAAAAGAGAACGTCAATGCGTCGATGTGAAATGCCGCACGTCTCCGAACTTTTTTGTTTATATTGAAAAAGATCCGATGTAGGTAGCAAAAGTTACTCTTGAATTATAATATTAGAATATTTGGCAAATTCAATGCTAATCCGGGGTTACAAAGAAATACTTACAAATGCATATTCTAGGTGTTATTCTAATTAATGGTAAATCTATGAAATATAAGCACAACACGTTGATTACCCTATTGTGAAAGGCAGTGCACCGTGAAGATATACGATAAAAGTTAACATAACGTTACTCCCGGATTAGATGGAGGAAAACCCACACTTGCCGAGTTGCGGTTAAAATATATTATTATTAATACTCTTTTAAGGTTAAATAAATAAATGCAAGATATATTTATTGGATAATCAAATGCCATTTTGCATTATTTAACTATAAATTACATAATTGACTGCGGAACTGATAACCTTTGTGTCGTGTTGTATTTGTATATCTTACATTTTTATGTTTTTACATGTCAATTAACCGTTGGTGAAATGCTATTATTTTAATTGTCTATTTTGTTCTGCTTGTGAACATAGAATATATTACCTGATGAAATTATCTTTAATGGACCATAATGAAATATCTTTAACCATTTGGATGATCATATACTTCTCTATATCAATTATATACTTTGCTATTCCATAGCTTTTTCCAAACCGCAAGTACCCAATAACTGATGGGGAAAAAGAGATCTGGAGTATGATCTCTCCCTCGGAAACATTAATCACAACAAAATTACATGAAAATTGCATACCCGGTTTGATTGAGTCTGTACACGAGGGATAATGAAACGTGCAACATCCCTCGCGCCCCCTAGAAGCGGCTAGGTAAGTCGCACATAATAGTTTCTTTAACGGTAACAATCTCGGTTAAATTTACATCACAAAGTAACGATGTGTCAACAAACCATTTTATGATCACTTTGCAAACAAGTTGCAAAAATTGCATAGCACACAGTTTTTATCTTTATGGGATAAATATTTTATATTTGCAAGCGCTTTTATCAGTGAATAAATAGGCAGCTCTAAATAAAGCTCTAAATAAACAAATAAAGAAAATGCTATTCCATATAAAGCATTTATTTATTTTAACTCTTGCAAAACAAGTCAATCAATAACATAATTGTGGTAAGGTATCACATGATATGTTAAGCGAAACAAACAAAAACAACGTTTTCATATGAGTCATGATTAAAATATCATGACTAATACAATATCAAACATAAATGATTAATGACGTAATGAGTGTTTTACAAATGATGCAACAATGTTTAAATAAGAGAAAAGAAAAATACAACACAAAAATAACCTATTGCACATAATAAATCAAATTGATTCAATGCTAAATTGCATTTGCAACTATGTGTGATATGTGAATAATAAAGGTCTCCTTTGAAGATTTCCGTAATAAGGTAATAATGTGTTCACAGTTACGAATTTGTGTGTTTAAACTGTATAGAAGATACAATTATTTATTTTATACATGTTCGTCCAGCCCAGTTTTCAAATAATATTATTATGCATGCATTACAGAGCAAAGGTCAAGCAATGGTTTGCATTCTATCCAAACATGCAATTATCAGATTTAATTGAATATATTCTCTGCACCAATATCTTTCCCTTTTTCCTGTCGTGTTTAAAACTTTGACAGCGTTACTTCAACATTCATTCTAAATAGTTTAAAGCAGCACGCCTCCAGATTCATGCTAATTTTATGAAAATGTTAAAAATGTCTTAAAAAAAACAAAATATTGTGAAGTAAACAAAAAAATTCATATTGCAAACAGCACTAACAACTCATGTAAACTTTCAAAAAAAGAGGTCAAAATATGCAAAAATAGCCCTTACTGCGATAAAAACGAAGTAACAATATGGTGAAAAATACTTCAAAAACTGTCATTAATCACAAATGACATGAAAATTATTACTTTCAGCTTGAATCGTCTTACTTTTCTTAAAACGTCAATTTTTTTTCTCAAGTTGGATTTCCTTGAAATATTTTGGTTCATCTGGAGGCATGCAACTTTTAATGAGTGTTATTACTTGGAACTGAAACAAAGCAATTTAAGAGGTTCTTCCTTCATCTAGAATTGCTTACGATGAGCTACACCTTGCTTGTATAGTGTGTTTAAACTTTTATTAGAAAGGTTATTCACAAATCACTCATTCCCACTATGTTGTTTTTAATCTTTATAGGCACTTTGATGGGTCATTTTGATATTTAGTGAAATAGTGAATTATCCTGCAAATGAGTTGTTATATAAAAAAGAACACATGGATTATAAGTGCAAAACACTTAGAAATGATATTTTTCAAAAGTCAATGCCCCTTTGAGTTTCCATAGCTAGAACTTCATTTGCGTATGTTAATTGCATGAATTACAGAAAATTATCTAACCAACATGTTTTATAACATTTGAATTAATAGGAATTGTATTACTAGTAGTATTGTACTTTGAAAATTTCTTATATCTCTTATATAATTATACGATGTGTTTGAATAAAACATATCATGTAAAACAGTATGTGGACGGATAAAAAGTTCACTGCACATTTGCAACAACAATAACAATAACTGATAAAAAAGTTCTTTTTGAAAGAAACATTATTTTGGCCATTGCTTGATCCATACGAGGTCTAACACTGTCAACGATTTGCTACGCAAATATAAATTCTGTTGAAACCAGTTAAGTAGGCCAACCATAAAGATGTTGCAACAGCCAAATTAAAAGTTGTGCAACACCATGGCGATGGACTACTACCGGTTATCTCCGGAACTGTCAATAGTTTTTTTTTTCATTCTCAAGTCGTAACTGGATACGAACGAAGAATAAGTTCAACAAAAACGACCACGTGGCTATATTACAGATTCCCTCTTCAGTTACACTCGGACACAGTAGTGTAGTGTGGATGGGCGTCTATTCCCGTACTGATGTGAAACCTCCGTATACAACCATCCATCTGTCCGTCCTTGCCCTGTTTGAAAAGAAAATTCAAAGTATATTAATAAAAATCAATGGGTTAAAACAAAAAAAGAAAGTAATGACGCATCAGCAGTCATATTCAAGTCTCATTGTTCAATAAGTACTAACATTAGCCAAGTATGTCAAATAAAAAATATTTAAAAGAGCATAGAGTTTCGTTTAATCAGAATCGATTTAAAAATGCGTATTAGCGAACAATTTCAACCGGTACACATTAATTTTACTTCATCAAATGATATACTGTTTACTTTTATTTCTATAAAGTTACTTTTTAAAGTGGACGTGTAAACGTTGTAATTAAATAAAGTCATGCAACTAATCTGAGAATATATATATTACTATTTTGTTTGCATTTTTTCGTAGCGTAGGTCAGACCGAAATACCGTATCCACTTTTCCGAAGATTGAAAAAAGGGTCGGAAAAGTATGATTGAAGATTTAAAGTATCTTAAGATAAACAGAACTCTAAGGAAAAAAACATTCCGTATTCGTTTGAGTAACTAGCTATTAAACAAGAATCTATTAAACAAGCATGTAAGCATTTTAGAGCACTTGTTTTCAAAATCACATTCTTAAATACCCATTTAATAAGCGATATGAATTTCTCTTTTCACAATTGAGTAAACATATCATTATTAAATTAGATATGTAAATAGTAGAAATACGTACTTTAAAAAAACACCACGCCCTACTTTATTCGATATTTAAACAGTAATGAAAAATCAAAATATTATTTCAAATTACAGACTGATATTTAGGGCCGTGTTTGAGCAAATAGTTTGAGATAATTTGCAAATTATATTTAACTGCACAAATAGGTTTTTAATAAACGGTCTACTTTTTGGCGTTATACAACACCGATTAATTCAACACCGGTTCGAGTATAATTTTGATAAGGGGAAAAAAGAAGAAGAAACACTGGGTTTTTTATACGACTTGCAATTGTATGCGCCTCATAACGTGATTGTCATAAAATAAAATGTCTTCCTGAATCATGAGGGGTTTTTGCTACATACCTTCCTTGTTTTATTCTAATTTGCGGTTAACTCAGACATGTTCTTTAGTATTTTATACGCTAGCATTTTCACATTAAAACACTGAACGCTTTCTGTTTCTTTACTGCTTTACGACTGTGTGATTTATATACTTAGGAAGTAACGCACTTGGCGACAGTTTTGATCTAAAAGTACGCTTATTTCTTTAATCCACTTTAAGACATATAAATGCAAAAATAATGTCTGGTAAAGTCATACATATTTTAGTTTGAGATGGCGAGATTTGCATCTTTGGACTGTGCACAGGTTCAAAATAAACAGTCAGCCCAGCCGGACGCGTAAGATAGAATTCAGAAAACGCCATAATTATACTTTCTACGACGGATAACTTAGTGCAAAAATGTCACCAAGGACAAGTGTTCATCCCTATTTTAAAATTTGTATTAATTAAAAAAAACAAGATACATATTAGCAATAGAAACAGCATCGAAACACGAGGCTATCTGAATTGTACGAGGGGGGCGTAGCCCCCGAGTATTAGATAGATAGATAGATTTATTTCGGCAAAGGAAGCATATACATAGTTGACAATATACAATAGGATAAAATAATGAGCATAATTAAATACTATATCACATACGAGTAAAACTATGACATGCCCCCAAAACCAAGGATAACACAAAAAAGGGCAAAAAGCTCTTATTTCCATTGTGGTCCTTTGTATTGGCGGCATGACATAGAGAGGCAAGCCTAAATATAATTATGTTTAAAAATACTAATAAATCATAAAAATGTATATCACAGTCAAATCTTGAGTTAATGATACTTTTGTTTACAGCTAGGATTTAAAACACATTACTAAAATTGTAATAAGATAAATAGCAGACAATTTAAAATCCTGAGCCGAAAAATATATAAACATGTTTAAAAGAAACTTTAAATACTGTTCATAAGATGGCTTTTGATGGCAACCTTAAAACTTTGTAACCTGTTGATCTCCGTTAACTTTACAGGTAGATCATTCCATAATTTAATACCAGAGAAAGCAAAGGATTTAGAACCCTGGCCTTTGACCTTAGGTAGACAATATCCACCCTTTTGACTAAGTCTTGTACTATAATTATGAATGGAATCTTGTGAAATAAAGTGTTCAGACATGTAATCAGGAGATAGGCCATTTTTTATCTTAAAAACATGACACAACATTATCTGTTCAACTCTTTTGTGGACCGGTAACCAGTTAAGGGACTTAAAGTGGGATGGGTAAATGTGGGCTCTGGAGTGCAAGTCAAGTACAAATCTCATTATTTTGTTTTGACAAGTTTGTAACTTATTTTTTTAAAGACTGTGTCAAGTTATTATACCAAACAGAGCATGCGTAATCATAGTGACATTGAATAAGAGACATAACCAGAAGTTTCTTGGTATGCTGAGTAAGAAACTCTTTCTTGCGGTAAAGAAATTTTAACCGAGAGTTGGCCTTCTTAAGAACAGACTCGGCCATGGCGCAAAATGACAGATTTTGGTCTATAGTAATCCCAAGATACTTAATAGATGAAGTTGATTCAATGGATGTACCAGAACAGGTTATATGCAGATTAGATTGTGACCTAAGCTTTTGCCTGGACCCAAATAAAATAGACTCGGTTTTACCCAAGTGCAATGACAACTTATTGTCCACTAACCATTGGCTGACCAATTCCATATCATCTGTCAATGCCTTTTCAACAACAGATAAACTTTTACCAGATACAAGGATACCAGAATCATCAGCATACAAAAGCAATTTATTTTTAACCACAGCTGACATATCATTTACATAAATTTAAAAGAGAAGGGGTCCAAGGATTGAGCCCTGAGGAACACCACATGTTATTTTGGAATTGGAAAAATAAGTACCAGAGACATCTACAAGCTGCAATGGGCATGCTCTGGAGTGCGGGTAACTAATACCTGTAATACTTGTACCTATTTGTTCCAAAATTGGATAAAAAAGTTAATGTCGACGACCCTATATTCGAAATGTCAAATAATTGTAACCAATCCAAAAGATAATGACGTCATGTTAATGAAGTGCCAAGGTAGCAATATTTATCCGATCAATGCTCTTTTTCAAAGATATAATTAATTGAATATGTATTAAAGGGTATATCAATTAACGGCAAAGAAACCAGTTTCAATAGCGATCGATGTGTCAAATTATAAGTCAGAAATAATTAAACTTTTATTATTCTTGTGTATGTAACTGGAAATAAGACGAGATGGTTTGCTTTGAATAATCCTTCAAGTCGGATGTTTTGGCATTTTTTGAAAATACACCCAGAATAAATGCGCTACCAATCGATACTTAATACGGTTACAAAAAAGCAATTGTCGGTGTTCTTTCGATGGAGTAGAACTAGTGCGTGGGCTGTTGTTTTTGTTATTTTGTTATTCAGCAAACAACAACAACTTGTAAAAAAATCAAGAATTAAGGATACTGCACGTATATTTTAGTAGATCTATTGATGGCGACATTAATTTCATAAGAGAGTTAGTTATTTTTTTCTTATGCAAGCAAAATATTAATTTATTGAGGAAAAGAGGCCGAACTGATTATTTCCTAACGTATTTTGTAAAAAGAAATCAGAAAACGAAAAACAAGAACATAACTAGTCATTACTTTAAAGTTTACTGCGCATGCGTGTATTATATAAAGTAGTTCCAATTATCAGACGACTTTATGGCTTAAATGCGTGCAGACGGTTTGATGTATCGGAAACAATGATTTGATGACATTTATATCAAGCAGACTCCCCTTTTAAGTCTCTCTCCCACAGAGCTCGTTTATTATTGCAAAGTTCAAAGCATGATTGTTTCAAGGTTTGTGAAGAACAATTAATAAGATATGTATATCACACTATAAGGAACTCAGTATACTGTAGTTAAATAAAAAATATATGATAAATCAATAATACTACTCTGTTGTTGTTTACTTTGTGTCTACTTGGAATTTATTATTTCAGGTCAATGCAAAATTAACCACAACAAAGAAAATTTCAAGTACAGTGAAGGTAAATTACGATTTGGCATTTTCCGCCGTCAGCACAAAAGAACACAAAGGATTTTAATCGATGAATTATTTCTTGTGATACAATTATAACAATACCTATTGCGTAAAGATAATTTCCGAGCACCAAAAACAAAAAAGTAACTAAACAAAATGGTTAATATTAATCGACATATAACAGTTTATATAATTATCTGGTTTTATTTTCGGAAAAGTAAAAATTCACAAGTATGCTTTTAGTTTCAAAAAACCGGAATGGATTTTATCAATTAAATGACACACCATACAAGCTTTGTATCCGTATTTAACACATAAGTTGAAGCAAATATATAAATAAATAATCCTTGACTGAAAAATGAACTTTGTTATGTCTTGACAAATTGTCTTTATAAGCAGAATTGTATCTCTAATACTCGTATCATATTTAACTCCTACATTACTAATTCCCACTCATGATAGCATAAAAAATATAAATAAAAAACCCTTTAAATTATTAAATTATGACCCTTGACATTTGAAAAAAAATATAACGCAATCTGAGACAATTTAAATTAAAATAGTTTTTTCTTATTTATTGAGACAGAAACCAAATAACAAGATTGCTGTTACTCACAATATGTGTCCGGTATTTCTCCGGTTTTTAAAGGTAAGATTTATGCTAAAAAGATCTTCATTGAAGTGCGTGATATACAGATTTCATAGGAAAGAAAGTCCAAACTATTCAGAGATACGAAAACAAACACCTGTTTATTTTGCTAAAGTGATTGTTTTTTCTATCATTTTGCATAATTGTCAGTTATGTAAGTGAGAGATATTGTGGTTGATATTCTTCTTTGATTAAAAAATCTATTTTTAACAAAACAGTGATAAAGCATATTGTTCTTTATTAATCGCTGCTTTATTTCCACTGTTAAATTTATTTTATTTTTTATTCTAAATTTTATTTTAGATTTTATTGTAAATTCTTTTTTAAATTTTAATTCAAGTCTTATTTTAACATGTTTTCTTTAATAAAGAATGGTATCAACTTGAAAACTTAAACGATCATATCCTTTTACGGTGTTTACTTTTTATTATACAAACGTTGAGTATTGTTTCGAAAATACTACAAATACAATAAAACAAATTTTCTGAACGTGCATAAAAAAAAATTTAATAGCTGTCGGTTAGCTTTTGCAACGCCGGTTTTCGATGATTTCATGTTATATCTTTATACGTTGTGCAAAATTGAATAACACAAAGTGACATATTTACAGGTAATATTTCAATGTTGTTATTTTTTGCTTCTCTATCTATAGATGTGCTTGGAACATTTATGTATATCATAGCAGATAGTATTTTACCATGGACATGGTTAATAGTATTTTGCAATGGGCATGGTAATTTGTATTTTGCCATAGCAATTATTTTCGCTTTTGCCTAAAATTTATATTTTACATACACATACTGTTTCAAAAAATGTAATGAACATATATAACCAAAGGTAAATTATAACTGTTGTTACTGGAATGGGATGACAATAGAAAACAAGTCTTAAATGGTTTTTGACTTAAAATATATGCCTTGACAAAAGTTTTGTGCAAACCTTTCTGTAAGATACCCGAAATTGATTCATTTTCGATATAAGCCATATTCCGGACTTTATTGTATCTTACCTGTGAATTAAAGTGCTGATTGTCTTCATTTACAAGCATAAAAGTAAGTTCACTTGACTCTAGTTATAATATCATCGGAAATAGCGGGCTAATTTCAAGAAATCATAGAAAAAACTATGGTTATCAAAAAAATGAATCTTCGACAATGAGCTGCTGTTTTTATCAAATAAAAGTAACAGGCAAAAATGTTATCGTTATTGTATATTTTTACTTTTAAAGTGAGTTTTAAGTTTAAATAAAACTATGCTGTTTTCTCCTATTGTTTGAAATAATGTGTAGGCAAATCGTTTGAAAAGAGCAAAAACCACAACGGTTCAGTCAGTTAAATCAGTACTATACGTAATACACACTTCATGGTAAATGTAAGAATCCCCATATGGGAAAAGATTGCCACAGAAAAAAGTGTAAATTTTTTCACTTTCATTAATAAATAGTAAATCAAAATATACGTTATTTGTTATTAAAGGGAATTCGATATATAGCATTTAAATTAATGAGAGTACAAAGAGCTGTCACGCAAAAGTGACGAATGCCCCCGCAAAGGTTTCTTAAGCATCGCAGAAAGGTATTATGAAAAGGAAATAGAATGAAAGAAATTAATTGCTGAATATTGTTCTTGTGAAATGAACTGCTATTTACCACCTTGGGACATGGGTCTTTGATCCGACACATCATCTTGATGTGGTAGACATTTATCCCTAGTTGTTTTAAAATCCTTCAATGTATGACAATGTTACAGTTTGGAAACTAATGTGTACTTTTAAAATCTCTTTATGAGCATAAGTTCCTTCAACTTATTAGAGTGAGGAACATGTGTCTTACACACAACACGTCGTATTGATGTGGTGTACATTTGTGTCAAGTTATTTTAAAACTCTTCAATGCATGACAAAGTTACACGAATGTGTATCTTCAAACTCTTATTGAGAAAAATAAGTACCTGCTAACTGTAAGAGTGACCTTGGAGGTAGGGTCATGGGTCTTGAACGCGACATGCCGTCTTCGTGTGTAGACAAATATGCTACGTGTTATTTAAAATTCCTTCTGTAAATAAAAATATACAGTCCAGACACAAATGTGTGTACCTTTAAACACTACTTGTGAGACTGTGAAGCTTTTAAACTGTACGTCTGACCATCACCTTTGACTAACGGACATGGGTCTTTAATGAAATACAACACCATAATGTGTTTGACTTTTGTGCCAAGTAAATTTTTAAATCCTTCAATGCATGACAAAGCTACAGTTTGGACACAAAGAATACAAATGTGTACCTTCAACCTTTAAGTGAGACCTTGACCTTTAAGGTAGTGATATTGGCCTTACCCGCGACACATTGGATGTGGTAGACACTTGTGATAAGTTATTTAAAAATCCTTTACAGCAAAGTTACAGTCCGGACAATAATGTGTATAGCCTTCAAATTAAAAGTGTGATATTGACCTTAGAGGTATATACATGGATCCTGGAACCGACACGTCGTCTTGATGTAGTTGACATTTATTCCAAGTTTTTTTTCTAAAATCCTTGATGCATGGCAAAGTGACAGTCCGGACACGAATGTGTGTACCTGTAAACTCTTATTTTGACAGTGTGCACCTTCAAAATGTAAGTGTGACTTTGACCTTTGAATAAGGGACGTGGTTCTTGGACGCAACACAACACAATCTGTAAATGATTGTTGTGTAAGTGTGGACGCAAAGACGGACAGGCGGACATTATCCTTAGCCCCGACACATCCTCTTGATGTGGTAGACATTTGTGCCAAGTTATTCTAAAATCATTCGATCCATAACAAAGCAAAAATCCGGAAACGAATGTGTGTACCTAAAAACTCTAATTGTGATAATGTGAAGCTCCAAAATGATATTATAACCATGACCTTTGAGGTAGGGACGTGACTTTTGAATGCGACACATTGTCTTGATGTGATAGACATTTATGTCAAGATATTTTAAAAGCCATCGATGCATGACAACGTTACAGTCCGGACACGAGTGTATGTACTACAAAATGTAAGTGTGACCATGGCCTTTGAGGTAGGGATGTGGTTCTTGGACGCGACATATAGTTATGTGTTATGACACATATGTTAGACATTTGTGTCAAGCTATTTCAAATCCCTCAATGTATGACAAAGTTACAGTCCGGACACGAATGAAGTGGGACTGCATTACGGACAGTG